>NC_071266.1:25928458-26155958 GCF_023375685.1 Ictalurus furcatus
TACAGTATCTCACAAAAGTGAGTACACCCCACACATTTTTGTAAATATTTGATTATATCTTTTCATGTGACAACACTGAAGAATTGACACTTTGCTACAATGTAAAGTAGTGAGTGTACAGCTTGTGTAACAGTGTAAATTTGCTGTCCCCTCAAAATAACTCAACACACAGCCATTAATGTCTAAACCGCTGGCAACAAAAGTGAGTACACCCCTAAGTGAAAATGTCCAAATTGGGCCCAGTTAGCCATTTTCCATCCCTGGTGTCATGTGACTTGTTAGTGTTACAAGGTCTCAGGTGTGAATGGGGATCAGGTGTGTTAAATTTGGTGTCATCGCTCTCACACTCCCTCATACTGGTCACTGGAAGTTCAACATGGCACCTCATGGCAAAGGACTCTCTGAGGATCTGAAAAAAAAGAACTGTTGCTCTACATAAAGATGGCCTAGGCTATAAGAAGATTGCCAAGACCCTGACACTGAGCTGCAGCATGGTGGCCAAGACCATACAGCGGTTTAACAGGACAGGTTCCACTCAGAACAGGCCTCGCCATGGTCGACCAAAGAAGTTGAGTGCACGTGCTCAGCGTCATATCCAGAGGTTGTCTTTGGGAAATAGACGTATGAGTGCTGCCAGCATTGCTGCAGAGGTTGAAGGGGTGGGGGGTCAGCCTGTCAGTGCTCAGACCATACGCCACACGCTGCATCAAATTGGTCTGCATGGCTGTCGTCCCAGGAGGAAGCCTCTTCTAAAGATGATGCACAAGAAAGCCCGCAAACAGTTTGCTGAAGACAAGCAGACTAAGGACATGGATTACTGGAACCATGTCCTGTGGTCTGATGAGACCAAGATAAACTTATTTGGTTCAGATGGTGTCAAGCGTGTGCGGCGGCAACCAAGTGAGGAGTACAAAGACAAGTGTGTCTTACCTACAGTCAAGCATGGTGGTGGGAGTGTCATGGTCTGGGGCTGCATGAGTGCTGCCGACACTGGGGAGCTACAGTTCATTGAGGGAACCATGAATGCCAACATGTACTGTGACATACTGAAGCAGAGCATGATCCCCTCGCTTCGGAGACTGGGCCGCAGGGCGGTATTCCAGCATGATAATGACCCCAAACACACTAAAGAAGCGGAGGGTGAAGGTGATGGACTGGCCAAGCATGTCTCCAGACCTAAACCCTATTGAGCATCTGTGTGGAATCCTCAAACGGAAGGTGGAGGAGCACAAGGTCTCTAACATCCACCAGCTCCGTGATGTCATCATGGAGGAGTGGAAGAGGACTCCAGTGGCAACCTGTGAAGCTCTGGTGAACTCCATGCCCAAGAGGGTTAAGGCAGTGCTGGAAAATAATGGTGTTCACACAAAATATTGACACTTTGGGCCCAATTTGGACATTTTCACTTAGGGGTGTACTCACTTTTGTTGCCAGCGGTTTAGACATTAATGGCTGTGTGTTGAGTTATTTTGAGGGGACAGCAAATTTACACTGTTACACAAGCTGTACACTCACTACTTTACATTGTAGCAAAGTGTCACTTCTTCAGTGTTGTCACATGAAAAGATATTATCAAATATTTACAAAAATGTGAGGGGTGTACTCACTTTTGTGAGATCCTGTAAGTCTCACCCACGTCTAAAACGAATCAGAAGCACGTGGTGTTTGTTCTGGCAATGGCGTAACCACAAATTAATAGTTTGTGATGAGGAAATATACAAAATAATATACACCGAGTACCCAAATAATGCCCTGTCTGTGTTTAGTGTATTGTCTCATGTCCCTTTACTGTTCCACTGTATGGTTCATATTCATAAGGACATCATTTTACTTACAATCAACAGAATCTAGCAGTTTTTTCAAGTGATGACTGATAACTTCTCATGCTTAGTATAAATATTTGTTATTATTTTCACATAAACTCATTATATATTTCAGATATGAATATTTAATGACTAAAATACTAGGACATGGAAGCTTACCGTTTTTTTATGGGCGGGGTCACATTATCTGTGTCCAGGTCAGGGGTCTCCATGTTTGAATATTAGTGTAAACACAGACCGCTCATGGACACACAGCTGAGTCCTGAAGATGCTGATCTCTTCTGCTGGAATTACTGACACTCCTAGAAAACACAAAACAAACACACAGTTACAATTGGGGGAAAAATCTTTCACATCTCTCAACTAAAGAAAAACCGTTTCTCCTTTGATAAAACAAAATCTTTTGTTTATAAAATTGTGTGCGTGTGTGGAGGTGAGGTGAACAGTTCAATAATCAGGGGAGGGAGACCTCTGCTGGAAGGGAGGAGACACAGTTTGAAGTGTAAGTGTGATGCTTTAGATAAAAAGTCAGAACCAGAAGGCAGCTAAAATGATTTGTAGTTAATAGAAGTGCTACTTTAAGTCTAATATCACTTTCTCTTTAACAGCATTACATGGGTTTTAGCTTAAATAAATGTACTGTAAATTCTGAGCCAGAAGTCAGTAAGTCTGAAATCAGTTGTACTAAACAGAGATGATTTCTGTGAGCCTAAAGTAAGGGTGTTCCATATGACTGTTTTAGACCGTGAACGATCCATGATCTGTATTTACAGAGGGATCACACGTACCATCATACATTTTGTCTGTTGTGCTGAAAATGCGTCATCTTGTTTTATGAAACAGACTTTATTCACTAGTTCTCATGTTCTCACTGACACACACACGGACAAACCAATAATAACCAGTGTTTCACATGAATCACCTAGAGTGTCTAATATTTTTACACATCCCATAATAACAATAAAGATCTCCGTTTGTGCCGTTGCTTTGGGAACGCATCTCTCACACCACGTCAGTCATTCATAGTTCATAGACAAATCTTATTTACAAGATAGCAATATGACTCCTATCTAAATCTTTCACTAAAATGAGTATTTCATCCTCTTGAAGTAATGTTGGAATCAGTGGCTTCAAGTCACAACAGTAACGTCACAACCCTCTGTTACTAAACCAGTGATTTATTATCAGTTATCATCACAATTCATTCTGAAGAGTCTTACTACATGAATGATTATCAATATGATGATAGCTGGATGGATCGCTATTAGGGATGAAACGGTTACCGGTTTCATGATAAAATTCCTGGTTAGTATTACCGTGTCACGTTTAATTATCATTAAAACTATATGGCCAAAAAATTATATTAACTAACTAATTAATAATTTTATTACAGTTACGTGTACAGGATAGTACTGAGCTACAGGAACACTATCCTGCGGAGCCCCTAAGGGCACATGGTGCTGAAAAATAATATGAGATTGGAGGAAAATTTATATTTTGATGCTTTTCCGTTCCCCTGAGAAACTTTTGAGTAAAATGAATTGATCTTTATTGTGAGCATAGAGTAGGTCACTGTGAACTGATCTGAGTGGGTTTAATATTTGAAACGTCCCTTTTACTCTTACAGCAGTTAGATGAAGTAAAATATTAATATTTTGTTGTCAGAGATTTCCTCTGTGAAATAAACCATCTACTCTTTTTAAAAACATATTACTTCAAAATTCTACAGTAAAATGAACTGATCTGTATTGTGAGCTTATAGTAGGTCTCTATGAACTGATCTGAGAGGGTTTGATCACCTACCAATCTGAAACGTCCCTTTTACTTCAGTCTTAAGACGAAATAAAATATTAACATTTTGGTGTCGGACTTCCTCTGTGGAATGAACCGTTATGAATCTACACGTTTAAAAATATATATATGGTTAGATTTATAACAATAATAATAATAATAATAATATTATAGTTTCTTAAAAGATGTTTTAGTAAATGTGATTATTTGGTTTACTACTTTATAGTGTCTCTTTAAACTTGATTGATTTTGCCATTATTTAAATGAAAAGGGTTATAAAAACGTTTTCCTGTACACTCATAAATACTGTCAATTGTTGTGTTTGTTGTGTTCCTTATTTATTTAAAATGATGGTTTTGTATAAAAGTGAAGGAGCTTTTTCTGCTGCTGTTTATGTGCATCTAGATGAAGTGAGATTTCAGGAAGAGCTGCTGCTTAACCGCAGTGTGAAAACCTTCAACTAACCACTGACTTGGACTACGTTTACATGGACAGCAGTAATCTAATTACTGAAACTACTCTGAGTAAGACAATATTGTGTTTAAGGTGTTTACATGGGTTACTTTTAGAATATTCCTTTCATGTTTTATAGAACATAGATTGATTAACAGCACACGTCATTACGTCTCCGCGCCACGCCGTCCCCTCCAGAATTTCACGTATCGACATACAGTACGTCTTCGTTTTGGGACCGTATAGTTTTGGGTGTTTTTATTTTTAATTTTACAAAAGCATTAAATGCAGTTAATTATCGGTCATGCTGTACGTGCAAATAGACAACTGCTTGAAGCCATGGGCTGCGTCCCAAACCGCGTACTTACCTACTGTATAGCAGCTGAAATACATGTATTTCTCCCACTACAGGACTATAGTAGTCATGTAAGCGGTTTGGGACGCAGCCGTGCTCTCTTGTTTGCCGTAAAACGGTTGATCACTGCCGTGTGATCGTGTCCTGTCGCAAAATGCGGTAAAAACTCTCACACGACGTTAATAATGTGATTAAGGTGTTTACATGTCTGTAATACATGTCGATAACGCGACTAAAACAGGTTTTAAAACAGTACTTCGAGTACGACTTTTAATCAGATTAAGATAATTAAAATTGCGGTTTACATGATAGTTTCTTAAGCAATTGTCTTTATCGGGTTAATGTTGGATTATTGTTGTCCATGTAAACGCACTGTTTATTTCTTTATACTCGAGTCCAAGCTGAAAATAAACCTCTCTGAACCGCTCCACTGTGAAGATGTTCTGTCTGAACCACCGCCCTGCTGCAGGGAAGATGGGTTCAGTTCCGGGGAAGTGACGCAGTTTTCTTACTGCTCTTTTTACACCAGTAAAATAAAATATAAAGTCGTTTCTGTTAAAGAAATAACTTACTTTTATTCAGCAGTCGATGTTGTGTGACATTAATATCACCGTTTCTGCCTGGTGTTGAGTCTGAGAGAGAAACTCTTTCACTTTCCGATAAACTGATTCTCTACCCGTGACGTGTCGCTCCGCCCCCTACCGGCTGAAGCCTGCAGAACGGGGCGGTATGAGATTCATTTACCCTTAAAAGTATTGTATTAAGCGTGAATCAAACATTTAAAAACACACGAAAAATTATATTGCACAAAACTGAAACATGAATTTAAAGTTTTCTGAACCGCACACGAAATCGTTTTCCTTGGTTATATTACGGTGTTTTTGTGATCTCTGACAATTTCTGATCATGTTTTCTTTTTTTGAACGCTTGCGCTGTTTTTCCCTTCGCGCTTATTATTATTATTATTATTATTATTATTATTATTATTATTATTATTATATAATCACTTCCGCATTCTCCGCTTGTTTTTCCAAAAGCTGCAGTTTCATGTAAACGAGGGCGGGCTTTAGCGTCACCATTGGTCCACTACAGCTCCTCCTCTAGCCAATCAGTCGAAGCGGGGAGGTGACGTCACTCCCCTGCGACTCATGGCTGTTGTGTTGACGGGTGAAGAAAGATGGATAACCGTCAGGCAGTAAATCCCGGACAGTTACAGGTGATTTAACGTGAATATATAGTTAGTGGATGACAGAAGACATGTCTGTTCTGTGGATTTTGGCTTGGGTGCGAGGAATTAAATGATGGCTTTAAATTGTTTCGATAGTTTCAGAACATTTTGTGTATATTCACAGACAGTGCTAAGGCTGCTTTTAGAGAGACTTTTATCACGACTCCAGGAAGACATGCAGCGCGTGCCTCTGGACCTGGATTATTTATATTTGATCTGCACAAATAGCATGATATTGATTAGTTCACACACACATCGTGAACATATGCCTCAAGAGGCAGTGCAATGTCTTTCAAACCTGTCTTCTGTTCTTTCTAATCGACTGGACACAAGATTTCCCTCATCAGTTGTGAATGAAATGTCTGGACCAACGGGACGTCCCACACTCCTCGTGTCTGAGCAGCACCTTAGGTGATTGACTGAAGTCGGTCTGGCTGTACCTTGCATTTAAAAACTGTTTGGTATCAACACGAAATATACAGTCACCTGACAGATGAAGAGTTAGACAATCTTGTGGCTACAATCAAAACATCACCACACTCAGGTTACAGAATGATAAGAGGACACTTGAAAGCTCTTGGTCATCTTGTTATTGTATTGGTAAAGACTAATTTTTACTATAAAATACTATTTCTGTTAAACTACACTGATTTTACATCCAAATTCATAAATGTAAATGTAACAGGTATGGAAAGTATTCCATACATTTAATATAGTGCACTCATATAAAGGTTTAAGGTTTAGTGACACTTTGTCTCATGGCCTCTCTATAATGTTGTACAGTAAATTACAGAGAAACAAGGGATGTCACGAGAACTGATACTTCGGTACCAAGTCAGTACCAACATTCTTAAAAGGTGCCGGTACGTGTTTTTCTGCAGTAGTCTAAGTACCGATGGTACTGTAGGTAACGTGGTTGCAATTCTTCCAGACCTGATGGGGGCAGCAAATATGCGCAAGTGTTTTAGTCGGTCCACAAGTGGTGAAGAAGAAGAAGAACGCCTACAAGCACACGGGAAACACTACAGAAGTTTAGGTCTGCCGCGACTCGTTGAGAGGAAAGGTGGTATGGAATTTGGAAATACTTCGCATTCGAGGCGGATGACGACGAACATATAATTGATGCTCTGAAGCCGGTGTGTCACCGATGCTATCATTCATTTCAAACAAAGTGAGGAAACACCTGGAATTTGGCGACGCTCCTGAAAGACGGTCCTATATCATGTTTGTATGAGGCAGCTGGCGTTGTAGCCGTGAAACCAGCTAACGTTATGCTCCATGTAATGTTAGCGATAGCCATTTAATTGTTAACGATGCTAACGCATTGCAGTGTTATAAACTAGCTCTGAATGGGCCACCATGCATCGCCATGTCAGATAAATGTAGCCTAATGTCACTAATAATTATTCACATGTTCATGCTTGTAATAAATCTTTTTGGCCTGCCACCATATCAGTGAATTTAAACTAATGCTTGCATTCAGAGTATAAGGTGTGTGTGTGTGTGCGTGTGTGTGTGTGCGCTCACGTGTTTAGGAGTGCACCTCCACTCATTGTCAGACAGCATTTGATAACTAAAATATCCCCCTCTCTCCCTCTCTCTCCCTCTCGCTCTCTCTCCCTCTCCCTCTCTCTCTCTCCCCCCCTCCCTCTCTCTCTCTCCCCCCCTCCCTCTCTCTCTTTTTGCCAGTATCAGTCAGAGGAGGATGTCCTCTAGGAGAGTTTTTAATTTAATTTTTTATATTTTATTTTTATACCACACTTTGGTATTGACTATCGTGTACTTTTGGTGGTATCGGTACTGACTACTAGATTTTTGGTATTGTGACATCCCTAAGAGAAAGAGATCAGACTCCCCAGATCCCAGCTGTGTCTCCATGAAGAGTGATGAGTCTATGGATCCTCCTCACCTGTACACAGGTAACATCCCATAGTTCTCATAGTTAAAGTCACAGTTAATATCTGTGCTACACAATCATTAGCAGCTATTTTGATTTATATTTTAGTTTCTTGATCTTTAGTGATACTACAGAACTTTCACTGAGTGTTTTAGATGAAATATTGTAAACATTTATGAAGGTTATAATATCTTTCAGGTAATGTCTTAAATGCTAAAGCAAGAAAAGCTAATGTAAGTTAAACAAACTGTAGGAAATAATATGTAATGACATTAAAACTACTACTCAATAATAATAGATATAATAATTAAACACTGAGGTGTTCTAATAAGAAATAACAATTATTAAAATAATGTGATGTACATTTACATTCATTCATTTTAGCAGATGACTTACAAATGAGGAAATACAAGCAAAGCAATATATCAAGCGAACGATACAAGTAGTGCTACTGTACAAGATTTCTAATTGAGTTGTAGTGAAAGTGCACAGAGTAGAGGTGTAACAGACGGACACTGGAAGAGAGATATACTGTGTCATGGCCAAACCCTTAATGACCTGGTGGAGGTAATGTGAGAGACAAACTATAGTCTGGTCAACATTATACGTTTAGTCTGTGAACAAGAGAGACAAGTCAGTCATGTGTTCATCTACACTGTGATTAACGCGGGAATATTATAGAATATTAAATGCTGTGAGGGGACAGCAAATTTACACTGTTACACAAGCTGTACACTCACTACTTTACATTGTAGAAAAGTGTCATTTCTTCAGTGTTGTCACATGAAAAGATATAATCAATATTTACAAAAATGTGAGGGGTGTACTCACTTCTGTGAGATACTGTATATATATACTGTTACGATACCTTGTTGGAGACAAGCGCGGACAAACAGGACTAGAATGCGAGGATCAGGTGGAAGGCGGAAGACAGCAGTAGGTCAGGCGATCGGGCGAACAATCCAGACTGGACTAGGCAGGGAAATGTAATCCAAATACAGGCGATAAATTCAAAAAAACTTAGAATTCCGAAACGCAGAC
The DNA here is from genome assembly GCF_023375685.1 of Ictalurus furcatus. Classification (NCBI taxonomy): domain Eukaryota; kingdom Metazoa; phylum Chordata; class Actinopteri; order Siluriformes; family Ictaluridae; genus Ictalurus; species Ictalurus furcatus. The sequence continues at coordinate 25,937,047 of NC_071266.1, forward strand.
AAAGGCTTGGTGAACATCAGAGGTAAGGCTGCTGAGCGTTTACTTCGTGAGGCGCTGAAGTTAACGAGGCCCTTTATAACCTATGATGAAGCACAGGCGTTAACACTCTGTACTCTGGCGAACTTGAGCGCGTGCATGGCCGGGAAGTGTAGTTCTCGTCGGCCATGTTTGTAGTTGGCACTGCATTCTGGGAACTTTAGTTGTGAGTTCGCCACAACATGACAGAGCACCCCCCCCCCCCAAAGGGCTCACCCCTGGAGCCGAATCCTTCCCTCCTCTCCTCTGTGGTCTCGGTTTAGCTGGGTGAGCGGCATGGAAGTCCTTGCGCAGGTTTGGGTCCACTGACTTGGGTATCACTGGCTTAAGGAGAGAGACATGGAATGACGGGGCAATGGGGCTGTGCTTGGGCAAGTGACCTCGTTAATTTGTTTCTGGATTCAAAAGAGGCCGATATACCTGGGGTAAGTTTCCTGCCCGGGAGTGGCTGTTTTAGGTCTCTCGTGGAAAGCCACACCATGTCCCCAGGTTGGTAGTTGGGATGATTTCTCGGCCAGTAGTCGGTGGGTGCGATGTATTCCCGAGTGGCCCGTCACTAGTGCCGTGTGGGCCCAGGTGATGAGCTCCAGTCGGTATTGCTTCGGGACAAATTGCTTCCAAGGAGGACATGCTGCCGGAATTCGTGACCTGGGGAAGCGTGATACAGCCTGGTCCAGAGTCCACTCTATGTCGTTAACAATACATTAGGGGGGAAGGATATAATATCCGTGGTCCGCTCGACTCTCAGCGCAGTGGATTCATGACAGAGCATCGGCCTTAGTGTTCTTTGCTCCTGGCCTATATTATAAGGTAAACTGGAACCTGGAGAAGAACAGGGACCAACGAACCTGCCGGGGCATGAGACGTTTTGCTGTCCTCAGGTACTCCAGGTTTTTATGGTCATCTAAGGATGGGGGCCGTGGTGAAGGCCCACGATATGGGAAGGGGCGGGCATTTATTGTAGGGGGACATTTCAAATTTGTAGATTTACAGTGCCTGGATTTTCGTGCACAATGAGTACTTGATCAGTGTTACAAGAAAAATGATTTTTTTTTTTCTTTTCATTTATTAATATATTCAGTATGAGATATAGCATTATAGCACAGTTACTGCATAAATCAACGTAATTTAATGCTTATATAATATTTTGAACTGTGTGTGTGTGTGTGTGTGTTAAACACACACCTTTGGGTAGAATACCTGTCTCCTGGAGTATTTGAGGATTTTGGAGTCATTTTAAGGAGCATTGTGCAGGTTAGGACATTTTTCAGAGAGAGGAAATCATGTCTACTGCATGAGAGGTCAATAAGAGTTGAAAACACACAGCGGTGTGACAGAACTTTGGATATATCTTCATATTTTACCTGTCTGTGTGTCCAGACTAAACTTTCTTCACTCTACATTCAGCTACTTTGATTTTTTTATTAGTTTCACAGTCATTACTGTATGACTCATGGTAGATACTGAATAACATACCTCAGTGTTAGGAATCACTGGGACACAGATGTTCTCGTCCATCTCAGTGCCTTCGGCTAGTGTTGCTGCAGCATGTTGATGCAGTTCAGGATGAGTCATTTGGTTTACCAGTGCGTCTCATGTTTGACTGCAACCCCATGCGAAGCCTCCCCGCCCTGCTTTTTTCTGTGTTTTCTTCTTAGTCTGTCATCTTATTAATCATGTTATGAGGTTAGCAAAACATGGTCCTTGAAGCGTTTCTTTAAAAAAAAAAAAAAATTCATTTCATATTAATCTTTATAAAAATGTATACAATAAGTGTTGTATTAACTGTACCAGTGGATGTTCATTGTAAATAGAATGTTAATTAAATGTGTTGATTTTACTGTTATGCATGGTCTTGGATCAGCTGAATAAAATTAAATCAAATCGTTCCCAAATAGTGAAGCACGGTGCTTGTGTTAAGCCTGAAGTCGTTGCTTTAAGATTGTGTGAAAGATAGAAAAGGACAACAATGGAAAAGACAAAAAGAACAGAAGAGGACAGAAAGGGTCCATGGTAGAGAGAGAGAGAGATAGAGAGGGAGAGAAATAGGGAGGGACTTTGTGTTTAAACAGTTTTGTTTTTTTCATATCTATCAGATCCACACTTATCCATGTTCCTACATGTTTTTTTTCTTACTATCAGAATTTACTCTCATTTTTTCCCCAACATATTCATCTAATCTTTATTTCACCCCATGCCTCGCAAAAACGCCAAATATTCAAATGTCAACACAGACTGTTAGGGAGTTTCATTTTCATTTCTGACTCGCAGTGCTCAGAGCTTGCAGAGTATCTGCGCTGATAAACATTTCTAGCCACCGATATCTGTCTGTGAATGTTTCAGCTGGATTCTTTGGACATTATTTATCGTACTGGAGTCTGGCAGTATATTTTATATATTACACACACATACTGTGTATGTGATATATATATATATTTTTTTATTTGATATATTTTTATTTATATTTGTGCCCAAATGTTTGCATACTCCTTATAAATCTTAATACTGTTAACAAAATAAAAGCCATCATAAAACTCCCATGTTGTTGTTTATATAGTAATCTAATTAACTAATAATCTATTTCACATAACAGATGTTTACATATCGTCCTCAAGACAAGAAGATAACTGAATTCACAAAAATTACCCTGCTCAAAAGTTTACACATGCTTGATTATTAATACCGTGTGTCCTTAATTGGTTGATCCATGACTGTTTTTATGTTTTGTGAGAGTTGACCATGAGTCCCTTGTTTGTCCTGAGCAGTAAAACTGCCCACTGTTATTCAGAAAAATCCTGCAAATTCTCTGCTTTTCCAGTATCTTCTACATATTTGACCCCTTTCCAGTAGTGACTATATGATGTTGAGATCCATCTTTTCACACTGAGGGACTCGTATCACTGATGCTCGAGAAGGCAACACAATACATTAAGAGCCGGGGGTGTAGCTTATGTTTTTATCCAAATGAGAATCAGGAGTGGAAGTTCTTCAAAAAATAAAACTAAGTATTTGCTAGCATTTTAAACAGGACTATTTCTAGCAGATGTGCATGATATCAATATATATAATATAAGTGTATAACTCCAATTCCACATGGACATTCTCGCTGTGGCTAGCACCCTGTCCAGGGTGTACCCTGCCTTGTGCCCGATGCTCCCGGGGATAGGCTCCAGGTTCCTCGTGACCCTGAAAAGGAGTAAGCGGTAGAAGACGGATGGATTCTTGCTGTGGTTGCTGGGACTACGGTTGCTGCGATGGCCTTGGGACTGCAATTACCACATGCAGTTTTACACTCAGGTCTCCTTTAGTGAACAGTGGACTAGTTCAACAAACAGACTTCTTGTCTTCAGAATAGACTCTGTACATGAAATAAATTATGGGTTGTTGTTTTTTAAAATCGGGAAATGATGCCAGCCAATGAGTCTAAAATGTGGTTTATCTGCACAGTGATGTTATTGCAGCTGGGCGTTTGAAAGATGCAAAAAATAAATAAAAATTATAAAAAAAAGAAAAGAAAGAAAAGATGATGCTAACAGTCACTCACTCAACTTGAAAGTGTTTCCTTCCTGGTCTTAACGTCTCGTCATGACAATATCCGAGACGTACCGGTACAGACTTAATAGATTTATTCGACACAGTTCAGAGCATTTGTGGGATGATTTTTTAAAGGGTAATGTATCATTTACATAATTAAGCAACCGCTGCAAGGTTGTGGTGAAATAATAGTTCATTTAAGTTGAACAGATTGTCCTGTGCTTATATTTGATCTATCTTGATCTACACACTTTATATTACATTAATATCGACTTTTTCTAGACACCCAAAGTGCATTGCATAGTGTGTGCGTGCGCATGGGGGGGGGGGGGGGGGGGGAGTCTTTTTTACCACCACTAGTGTGTATCATCCAGCTGGATGGTCCAGCTATTAGTGGAGAGGAGAGAGTGATGTAGCTAATTCAGAGATAGGGATTATTAGGTGGCCATGATGGAGAAGGGCCAATGTGGGAATTTCATCTGGACACTATCTTACCATAAGTGTCCTGGGATTTTTTATGGCCACAGAGGACCTCAGTTTAACGTCTCATCTGAAAGACATTGCTGTTTTTATAGTATAGTGTCCCCTTCACTATACTGGAACATTGAGCCCCACACAGTACACAAGGCGAGTGCCCCCTGCTGGCCTCACTAATACCAAGTTCAGCAGCAACCTTAGTCTTCCCCAGGAGGTCTCCCATCCAGGTGCTGGCCACACTCAACCCTGTTTAGCATCAATGGGAAACCAGGTGAGAACTGCAGGGAGATACGGCTCTGGCAAAATTCTTTATCCATTCTTTTTTTTTTTTAGAGCTGCCTTTATGATATCGCCTTATGCTAGAAAAGATTTACATCATTATTTATGCTACATTCACGATGGACTACCTAAAATATTGTCCTTGTATTACATTAACCAGCATTATTAACAAAGCCACATAAGAAAAACAGCATTTTTGCCACATGTATCCATAAATGTAATCAGAACTGTGAACATTCAACATTGCTAAAGATTAACATAGTGAGAGTTTACTGGAAGGAGACGTTTATGGAAGGAGTGTTCAGTGTCAGTGCTTTGTAGCAGTCAGTGGTGAAACTGTAACTTGTTAAAAGTACTGATCCCAGTTTGATGTTTCTGTTCAGAAGATGAGAAAGGAGTCAGACACAGATGAGGGGGCAGATTCTGGGAGTGATAAAGACTTCCTGAGGCGGGGGGGGGGTGTTCTGTCACAGATTCATCCAGCATACCGTCAACACCAGGTCCTTCAGCTCCACTTACCCGTTCACAATCACCTGAGTACTAACCTGCCACACCTGTATCACCCTAATCATGAACTATTCATAACCACACTGATATCACATACTTGTTATCTGGTTTCATCAGGCTCTATGTGAGTAGCTACCATTCTGACTCCCTTCGTGGTTACCTTGCGTACTAAGCGCTATCCGCCTCCTTTATCTCTGCCGTCCGCCATTCTCCAGTTTTCTCCACGCTTCATTCCGCAACAGAGCAAAGAACTTGTCAGAAAGTGTGTTCTTCCATTTTTCTTCCAACTGCTGGTGCCATTCCCGCTCGGGTGGATAGCTATGAGGGACATTCTATGTTATATACTGTGCACAAATTCACACTGTACACTGATATTACAGATCTTACGCTCCCACTGTGCATCACCGCGCTTTGTCATTTGACAATAAAGTACCATGAGTGTATGAAGAGAAGAAGTTCACAGAGGCGGTGAAGCTCCTGCTCTCCCTCATGACAGCAAAGATGGCTTCTGGATGACTCTGCTCATAGACTGCTCATAGACTGCCCTTACTGGAGCAAAAAAAGGTACACACACACACACACACACACACTCTACACTCAGCTTTATACACTTGTTTTCTCTGCAGTTGATGATGATGGGGTTGTGCACGTGTGCTGGGAAAATACTGGGAAAGTCAATCCTGGGTTTAAAGTGTGAACAGATAGCTGGATCAGATTTTTTTTTTTTTTATGTGTATGAGAGTCTTATTCAAACTTTTACACATGCTCAATGTGTTTGATCTATATTTTTTAAAAAGAAAATGTTTAAAATAGCCAGAAAATGTTTAAAATAGCCAGTAAGCTTATTAAAAACTGCTGATGATTAGATGCCGGATTTGTAGGATTAACACCTTCTTTTTTTGTAAGATTGTGTAAGATTTTGTAAGATTAACAATTGTGTGTTTCAGACTTTGTGGAAACAGTTTGGGGAAGAAGCACATTGTGTGTCATGTATCCATGACTGCGTGTGACGGGAATCAAACGTGAGCAGTTCTAATTATGATGATGATTCCTAACAGCTCAGGAACACCATGTCTGAGGATTTAAGATCTACACTATATTAAATACCAACTAAAGGACAGAGTGATACATGTGACTTGTAGTGAGTCTCCTAGGGGCTTCTTCACATAAACTCCTCAGATGCTGATCCTGTCAGGTGAGAATCCCACCAATGTCATGAAACTGTTCCTGTCCATTTCAGCTCCGTCTTCCACTGACTGGGATCAGCTGGAGTTCGTGTGGTTTTTCACCTGCTGTTCCAAATAATCCCTCAGGTTTTCATTGGGATTGAGGATAATTTTGTCCAGGGACCACATGTCGTTCTTCTCAGTCAAATGATGTCTAGTCTAGTAAAATCTAAAAGACAGATATATGAATTAATAACCAAAAACTAGACTGTGGTACTTCATGATCAACAGCATGTAATCATCTCTGCTGCAAGGAAAACATTATTATCTCCTGTTCATAATCATTCAACATTTCTTCATTCTTATAGAATACATTTGTTAGAACATTCAGCTAGAACAGATGAGAACTTCCACAAGATCTAACAGGAACATGAGCAGATATTTACCATCACATCACTGCTCTTATACAATCACAGGCTGTAGAGCTTTATTTTTAAAACAGTGATCACTGCTGTGTGCTTTATCTCTTGTTCTACACGTGTATTTAAGTGCAGACGTTAAGAACAAGGGGAGGGGAACTTCACAGGAATTACCGAAGACACGGTGTGGAGGTGGAGTGCTGGAAGGAGTGTCAGAGTAAAGTGACTCCTTAAATAAAATATTTGTAGCAGTGTAGCATCAAAGATGATGATTTTAATTCGCTTTTATGAGAGTGGAGAAGAAAATCTGCTGTCGATCAGAAACAGGGAAAAGCCGAGATCATCTTATTCAGACAAAAGCAGCAGTATGAAGTCAGAGGTAGCAGGGTGTCACAAGGAGACAAGGTGTTCATCTACAATCACTCTCATGCACTCAGTGCTGACATTTTGTAGACTCTGTCTGACTCCCTGTCTTCTGCTTTCACATCAATTTTAAATCAATACCAAAGAGCATTAAAGCTCATTGTTAGAAAAAGTCTGATTAAATAGAATATAGTACAATTTGAACCCAGTATCTGATAATCTGATATTTACTGCAACTAAAACTAAATGTACAAAATAATACTAATGTACAAAATAATGCTGTCAGTCTTTTAATTTGTTTCAGTGTTTATCTAAAAATATATAATTACTCACCTCAGTGTCTGTAGTTTGGATTGTTTATCATTCTTCAGAGCAGAGAGACACTTCACTCCTGAGTCTCCTAGATTATTCTCAGTCAGATCCAGTTCTCTCAGGTGTGAGGGGTTTGATCTCAGAGCTGAAGTCAGAGCAGCACAGCCTTCATCTGAGATATCACAATTACACAACCTGCAGAGACACAATGACACACTCTTCACTCTCAGTTTATGGACATCAAGACATACTATGTGCATCTTGAAATGAGTGAGTGAGTGAGAGTGTGTGTGTGTGTGTGTGTGTGTGTGTGTGAGTGTGTGAGAGAGAGAGAGAGAGAGAGAGAGAGAGAGCGCATGAGAGACTGAATGTTTAAATGGTTTATTCAGTACTGACAAGAACAAGTCTGACTGTTTTATTATACAGAATGTGTTTGTCTGTTATTTTACACACATTCCATTGACTTGGAAGAACATTAGACCCTGTTTTATTATCAAAGTGAAATCATTTTAAAAATCACTCATTATTTTTGATGAAACACAACATTTTGATGCATTTTTAATGCATTTTAGTGCAGTGTCTGTGTGTGTGTGTTTTCATTACTGAGGAAAACTGCATAAGCTTAATACTGCTTGTTTATTCAGCTGCTTCTGTAACACAGATCTGGCAACCCAGTTCATAGCAGCTAGACACAGACATACTGAAAGAATCCTCACTAACAGAACAAAATTTCCTCTTTAAGAATTTCACCCTGCATCACACACAGTGTATTTAGTTTGTGTCTGAGCTGCAGTTTGTGTGATTAGTTACAATGTTGTAGTAAATTTCACAGTAATTTTAGACACATTGCAGTCGCATCAAGTCACGTTTTGTGCTGCAGCTTCTCACATACGTACATCTGACCCAAAGACTCTTTGACAGATCATCAGTGTGCAGTGAAAAGAAACAATCTTCCTCCTCCGGACATTGATGATGAACCTAAAACCTCTGCTTCAGTCTCACTATTAGAGAATGTGTCTTACTGAGGAGCAGGTCATGTGACTCTCAGAGAGATGATCTTACTTCAGTATCTCCAGTTTACAGTGAGGATTCTCCAGTACAGCAGAGAGACACTTCACTCCTGAGTCTCCTAGTTTATTCACAGACAGATCCAGTTTTCTCAGATGTGAGGGGTTTGATCTCAGAGCTGAAGTCAGAGCAGCACAGTCTTCACCTGAGACACCACACTCACACAACCTGCAGAGACACAATGACACACTCTTCATCAACACATTTTCATTACTTTAAAGATGATGTGTGGGATTTTATTATTCAGAATGACATGAGGATTTAATATCATCTGTTTATTCTAATTAACAATGTGCCTCATTTATAAAACTGGATATGAACGGGTTTGTGTGTAAATCGTTTGTACGAGCGTTTACACAAGAAATTTGCTATTCATGAAAATCCTGTTCATTCGTATTCTACTCGTGCTCCTGAGTATGTGTACATTTATACATAAGAAGAAGTCTTTATTTATCACATATACATTACAGCACAGTCAAATTCTTTTCTTCACATTTCAGGCTTGTTAGGAAGTTGGAGTCAGAGTGAAGGATCAGACATGATACAGCACCCCTGGAGCAGATAGGGTTAAGGGCCTTGTTCAAGGGCCAAACCTTCTGATCAGTAACCCATGGATTACTGAAATTTTACATCTACAATATTCTGTTGAGTTTAAATTGTTTATTTTTAACATGTTGAACAGCATTTAGCAGACTCCTTTATCCAGAACACCTTTTAAGCTGCATTTACGCTGCAGGTCTTGACGACCCGCTTACATCTTCTTTAAAAAGTGACCCAGATCCGATATCTGCATTTACACTACACACTTCGTGAAAAAATCCGAGGTAGACGTCATCGGAAGCTTTGGCCGAAAAGAAAGAAAAAAATGGCGCAATTTGTAACGGACACAGGCGAAAATATAATACAAGCTTTTGTTTCCCGCACCATATTTAAAAGTCAGCAAAACACCGGACTCTTAAGCGGAGAAAAAAAAGAAGAGAAACATAAATTAAGACAAAAAAAACTAATCATTAAAGCGAGTACGAAGAAAATCAGACTTTCAGAGACTTTTGTAAATCCGGTGGAAAATGTGAGTTGGGTTTGACTCACGCAAACATTTACACACAACTTTACTAAAAGATCGATAAATGACCCCCAAAGTCATTAAAATAATACTTTGGGTGTTGATAGGTCTAAAGGAGTGAAAACAACTGGAGAGGTTAGAGAACAACTGTGAAAGATGGTGGAAGGTCGTCAGTGGTCTGTGTTCCCCAGAGGGAAAAAAGTAAGTAAGTATGAGACTGATCTATTTACAGTGAAGTCCATTGGGCTGATTCTGTAAAGCAGATCTGGCAACCCTTTTCATAGTGACTCCATTTTTATTTAAAAATTATTTATTGAACGTTTTACACACAACATGTATTAATGTGTTACGTTCTATGACATTAACTTCTCATTTTAATTTATAAATTCTATGTTTTGAGATCATTTGCACCGTTTCCCTGCTGCATTTAAACCCTGCATCACACACAGTGTATTTAGTTTGTGTCTGAGCTGCAGTTTGTGTGATTAGTTACAGTGTTGTAGTAAATTTCACAGTAATTTTAGACACATTGCAGTCGCATCAAGTCACGTTTTGTGCTGCAGCTTCTCACATACGTACATCTGACCCAAAGACTCTGACAGATCATCAGTGTGCAGTGAAAAGAAACAATCTTCCTCCTCAGGACATTGATGATGAACCTAAAACCTCTGCTTCAGTCTCACTATTAGAGAATGTGTCTTACTGAGGAGCAGGTCATGTGACTCTCAGAGAGATGATCTTACTTCAGTATCTCCAGTTTACAGAGAGGATTCTCCAGTCCAGCAGAGAGACTCTTCACTCCTGAGTTTCCTAGTTTATTATGAGACAGATCCAGTTCTCTCAGGTGTGAGGGGTTTGAACTCAGAGCTGAAGTCAGAGCAGCACAGCCTTCAACTGAGACCCCACACTTACACAACCTGCAGAGACACAATGACACACTCTTCATCAACACATTTTCATTATATTATTCAGAAGTTTTTATTTATCACATATACATTACAGCACAGTGAAATTCTTTTCTTCACATTTCCCAGCTTGTTAGGAAGTTGGAGTCAGAGCGCAGGATCAGACGATACAGTGCCCCTGGAGCAGATAGGGTTAAGGGCCTTGTTCAAGGGCCCAACCTTCTGATCAGTAACCCATAGCCTTAACGGTGAGCCACCACTACCCCAGACTAAATAATGTAAACACTGACTTGATCAACTTCAAATCATATAATTTGCATGGATTACTGTAATATTACACCTGGAATATCCAGTTGAGTTTAAACAGTTGATTTTTAACATGTTTACAGCGTTTAGCAGACTCCTTTATCCAGAGCGACTTATAGAAGTTCTTTGGAGTTTCTATCGAAAACACATCCTCATGCTAGTTCACTAGATCAGGGACTAAGAGCACCACTGAGAACATTTGTGGAAACCAGATGTTTTATATTATTGGAGTTTATTAAAGAATATAAAAAGTGAGCCAATACAAACCCATAAATTAAGACAAATAAAACTAATCATTAAAGCGAGTACGAAGAAAATCAGACATTCAGAGACTTTTGTAAATCGGGGGAAAATTCGAGCTGGGTTTGACTCACGCAAACATTTACACACAACTTTACTAAAAGATCGATAAATGACCCCCAAAGTCATTAAAATAATACTTTGGGTGTTGATAGGTCTAAAGGAGTGAAAACAACTGGAGAGGTTAGAGAACAACTGTGAAAGATGGTGGAAGGTCGTCAGTGGTCTGTGTTCCCCAGAGGGAAAAAAGTAAGTAAGTATGATACTTATAAATTTACAGTGAAGTCCATTGGGCTGCTTCTGTAAAGCAGATCTGGCAACCCTTTCCATAGTAACTCCATTTTAATTAAAAATTATTTATTGAATGTTTTACACATAAAATGTATTGACGTGTTAACTTCTATAACATTAACTTCTCATTTTAATTTATAAATTCTATATTTTGAGATCATTTGCACCATTTCCCTGCTGCATTTAAACCCTGCATCACACACAGTGTATTTAGTTTGTGTCTGAGCTGCAGTTTGTGTGATTAGTTACAGTGTTGTAGTAAATTTCACAGTAATTTTAGACACATTGCAGTCGCATCAAGTCACGTTTTGTGCTGCAGCTTCTCACATACGTACATCTGACCCAAAGACTCTATGACAGATCATCAGTGTGCAGTGAAAAGAAACAATCTTCCTCCTCAGGACATTGATGATGAACCTAAAACCTCTGCTTCAGTCTCACTATTAGAGAATGTGTCTTACTGAGGAGCAGGTCATGTGACTCTCAGAGAGATGATCTTACTTCAGTATCTCCAGTTTACAGTGAGGATTCTCCAGTACAGCAGAGAGACTCTTCACTCCTGAGTCTCCTAGTTTATTCAGAGACAGATTGAGTTCTCTCAGGTGTGAGGGGTTTGATCTCAAAGCTGAAGTCAGAGCAGCACAGCCTTCACCTGAGATATCACAATCTTCCAACCTGCAGAGACACAATCAGTGCGTTTATATGGACAACAATAATCCACTCTTAACCCGATTAAGACCATACTCTAATTAAGAAACTACCATGTAAACAGCAATTTTTAATTACCTTGATCTGATTAAGGTCATACTCAAGGTAAGCAATAATCGAATTAAGACAGGTGGAGTATTCCTGTTTTAGTCGCATTATCGACGTGCATTACAGACATGTAAACACCTTAATCACAATATGAACGTTGTGCGAGTTTTCACCGCAGTTTGCGACAGGACACGATCACACACGGCAGTGCTCAACATTTTACGGCGAACAAAAGAGTAAGGCTGCGTCCCAAACCGCATACTTGCCTACTATAGGCCTGTAGTGGGGAAAAATACATGTATCTCAGCAATTATATAGACAGTAAGTATGCGGTTTGTGACGCAACACACGGCTACAAGCAGTTGTCTATTTGCACGTACAGCATGACAAATTATCAAATGCACTTCAAGCGTTCATAAAATTAAAAATGAAACACCCAAAACTGTATACGGTACCATAACGAAGAGGAGTCGTATGTTAATACGTGAGATTCTGGAGGGACGTCGGACGGCGTGGCGCGGTGACGTAATTACGCAGGCTGTTAATCTAATTATATTCTAGAACATGTAAAACGAGAACATGACAGGAGTATTCTAAAAGCGACTCATGTAAACACCTTAATCACATTATTATCTTACTCAGAGTAAGGTCAATAATTAGATTACTGCTGTCCATGTAAACGGTGAGAGAGACACACTCATCAACACATTTTCATCACATTAAAGATGATGTGTGGGATTTTATTATTCAGAATGACATGAGGATTTAATATCATCTGTTTATTCTAATTAACAATGTGCCTCATTTATAAAACTGGATATGAACGGGTTTGTGCGTAAATCGTTTGTACGAGAGTTTACACAAGAAATTTGGTATTCATGAAAATCCTGTTCATTGGTATTCTACTCGTGCTCCTGAGTGTGTGTACATTTATACATAAGAAGAAGTCTTTATTTATCACATATACATTACAGCACAGGGAAATTCTTTTCTTCACATTTCCCAGCTTGAGCCCCAGACTAACGATGTAAACCTTGTCTTGATAAACTTCAAATTGTATCATTTGCATGGATTAATGAAAATGTATAAACTATATATTGTAATTTTATATATGTCCTGTTGAGTTTAAATTTTTTATTTTTAACATGTTTACAGCATTTAGCAGACTCCTTTATCCAGAGAGACTTATAGAAGTTCTTTGGAGTTTCTATCAAAAACACATCCTCATGCTAGTTCACTAGATCAGGGACTAAGAGCACCAGAGAACATTTATGAAAACCAGATGTTTCACATTAATGGAATTTATTTAAAAATATTTTAAAAGTGAGCCAATATAAACCCATAAATTAAGACAAATAAAACTAATCATTAAAGCGAGTAAGAAGAAAACCAGACTTTCAGAGACTTTTGTAAATCCGGTGGAAAATTTGAGCTAAGTTTGACTCACACAAACATTTACACACAACTTTACTAAAAGATCAATAAATGACCCCCAAAGTCATTAAAATAATACTTTGGGTGTTGATAGGTCTAAAGGAGTGAAAACAACTGGAGAGGTTAGAGAACAACTGTGAAAGATGGTGGAAGGTCGTCAGTGGTCTGTGTTCCCCAGAGGGAAAAAAGTAAGTAAGTATGAGACTGATAAATTTACACTGAAGTCCATTGGACTGCTTCTGTATGCAGATCTGGCAACCCTTTTCATAATAACTCCATTTTAATTAAAAATCAAATGTTTAATAATTTTTTTTACCGTTTCAGTTCTATAATATTAACTTCTCATTTTAATTTATAAATTCTATATTTTGAGATCATTTGCACCATTTCCCTGCTGCATTTAAACCGTGCATCACACACAGTGTATTTAGTTTGTGTCTGAGCTGCAGTTTGTGTGATTAGTTACAGTGTTGTAGTAAATTTCACAGTAATTTTAGACACATTGCAGTCACATCAAGTCACGTTTTGTGCTGCAGCTCTCACATACAGTGCATCACGAAAGTATTCACAGCGCTTCACTTTTTCCACATTTTGTTATGGTACAGCCTTATTCCAAAATGGATTAAATTCATTATTTTCCTCAAAATTCTACAAACAATACCCCATAATTACAACGTGAAAGAAGTACGTTTGAAATCTTTCCAAATTTATTAAAAAGAAAAAAAGCACATTTACATAAGAAATCACAGCCTTTGTCATGACACTCAAAATTGAGCTCAGGTGCATCCTGTTTCCACTGATCATCCTTGATGTTTCTACAACTTGACTGGAGTCCACCTGTGGTAAATTCAGTTGATTGGACATGATTTGGAAAGGCACACACCTGTCTATATAAGGTCCCACAGTTAACAATGCATGTCAGAGCAAAAACCAAGCCATGAAGTCCACCAACTGTCTGTAGACCTCCGAGACAGGGTTGTATCAAGGCACAGATCTAGGGAAGGGTACAGAAACATTTCTGCAGCATTGAAGGTCCCAATGATCACAGTGGCCTCCATCATCCATAAAGGGAAGAAGTCTGGAACCACCAGGACTCTTCCTAGAGCTGGCCACCACGGCCAAACTAAGCGATCAGCGGAGAAGGGCTTTAGTCAGAGAGGTGACCAAAAACCCAATGGTCACTCTGACAGAGCTTCAGCGTGTCTCTGTGGAGAGAGGAGAACCTTCCAGAAGAACAACCATCTCTGCAGAACTCCATCAATTAGGCCTGTGTGGTAGAGTGGCCAGACGGAAGCCACTCCTCAGTAAAAGGCACATGACAGCCCGCCTGGAGTTTGTCAAAAGGCACCTGAAGGACTCTCAGACCTAAGTTTGAACAAAGATTGAACTCTTTGGCCTGAATGGCAAGCGTCATGTATGGAGGAAACCAGGCACCACTCATCACCTGGCCAATACCATCCCTACAGTGGAGCATGGTGGTGGCAGCATCATGCTGTGGAGATGTTTTTCAGCAGCAGGAACTGGGAGACTAGTCAAGATTGAGGAAAAGATGAATACAGCAATGTACAGAGACATCCTTGATGAAAACCTGCTCCAGAGCGCTCTGGACCTCAGACTGGGGCGAAGGTTCATCTTCCAACAGGACAACGACCCTAAGCACACAACTAAGATAACAAAGGAGTAACTACAGGACAACTCTGTGAATGTCCTTGAGTGGCCCAGCCAGAGCCCAGACTTGAACCCAATTGAACATCTCTGGAGAGTTCTGAAAATGGCTGTGCAACGACGCTCCCCATCCAACCTGATGGAGCTTGAGAGGTCCTGCAAAGAAGAATGAGAGAAACTGCCCAAAAATGGGTGTGCCAAGCTTGTAGCATCATACTCAAAAAGACTTGAGGCTGTAACTGGTGCCAAAAGTGTTTCAACAAAGTATTGAGCAAAGGCTGTGAATACTTATGTACATGTGCTTTTTTTTGTTTTTTATTTTTAATAAATTTGCAAAGACTTCAAACAAACTTCTTTCACGTTGTCATTATGGGGTATTGTTTGTAGAATTTTGAGGAAAATAATGAATTTAATCAATTTAGAATAAGGCCGTAACATAACAAAATGTGGGAAAAGTGAAGCGCTGTGAATACTTTCCGGATGCACTGTACGTACATCTGTCCCAAAGACTCTGCGACAGATCATCAGTGTGCAGTGAAAAGAAACAATCCTCCTTCTCAGGACATTGATGATGAACCTAAAACCTCTGCTTCAGTCTCACTATTAGAGAATGTGTCTTACTGAGGAGCAGGTCATGTGACTCTCAGAGAGATGATCTTACCCCAGTATCTCCAGTTTACAGTGAGGATTCTCCAGTACAGCAGAGAGACTCTTCACTCCTGAGTCTCCTAGATTATTCCTAGATAGATCCAGTTCTCTCAGGTGTGAGGGGTTTGATCTCAGAGCTGAAGTCAGAGCAGCACAGCCTTCATCCGAGACACCACAAAAATCCAACCTGCAGAGACACAATGACACACTCTTCATCAACACATTTTCATTACTTTAAAGATGATGTGTGGGATTTTATTATTCAGAATGACATGAGGATTTAATATCATCTGTTTATTCTAATTAACAATGTGCCTCATTTATAAAACTGGATATGAACGGGTTTGTGTGTAAATCGTTTGTACGAGTGTTTACACCAAAAATTTGGTATTTTGCCTTAACTTATAATTTGCATGGATTACTGTAATTCTATATCTTGAATATCCTGTTGAGTTTAAATTGTTTATTTTTAACATGTTTACAGTGTTTAGCAGACTCCATTATCCAGAGAGACTTTATGGCTGCATTTACGCTGCAGGTCTTGACGACCCGCTTACATCTTTTAAAAGTGACCCATATCCGATATCTGCATTTACACTATACACTTCGTGAAACAACCCGAGGTAGATGTCACCGGAAGCTTTGGCCGAAAAGAAAGTAAAAATGGCGCAATTTGTAACGGACGCAGACGAAAATATAATACAAGCTTTTGTTTTCCACAGCATATTTAAAGATCAGAAAAACACCGGTCTCTTAAGCAGAGAAAAACGTAGAGAGCCCTTGTTGAGAGTTGTGTTTTCACGGTTGGTGTCCACCTGAGTTGACGTCATTCTCCACTGTCGCTTTTTCAATGACGTTCAACTCGCATCGTCAGGGGAATATCCGATCTGTCTGATTACACGGCAGACGCAAATGCACGTATCCGACTCATATCAGATTTGTTTCCATGTAAGATTGAGGCCTGAATCGGATCTGAGAATACTAGAATCCATGTGCTTTTTTCCTGCTTACAAGTTCATGGGTCATATCCGATCTGTGACGCATGGGAGGAAAAAATCGGAATTGGAGACACTTGAAGCATGTAGTGTAAATGCAGCCATAGAAGTTCTTTGGAGTTTCTATCAAAAACACATCCTCATGCTAGTTCACTAGATCAGGGTCTAAGAGCACCACTGAGAACATTTGTGAAAACCAGATGTTTCACATTAATGGAATTTATTTTAAAATATTTTAAAAGTGAGCCAATATAAACCCATAAATTAAGACAAATAAAACTAATCATTAAAGCGAGTACGAACAAAATCAGACTTTCAGAGACTTTTGTAAATCCGGTGGAAAATTTCAGTTGGGTTTGACTCACGCAAACATTTACACACAACTTTACTAAAAGATCGATAAATGACCCCCAAAGTCATTAAAATAATACTTTGGGTGTTGATAGGTCTAAAGGAGTGAAAACAACTGGAGAGGTTAGAGAACAACTGTGAAAGATGGTGGAAGGTCGTCAGTGGTCTGTGTTCCCCAGAGGGAAAAAAGTAAGTAAGTACGAGACTGATATATTTACAGTGAAGTCCATTGGGCTGATTCTGTAAAGCAGATCTGGCAACCCTTTCCATAGTGACTCAATTTTTAATTAAAAATCAAATGTTTCATATTTTTTTTTCCTTTTCAGTTCTGACATTAACTTCTCATTTTAATTTATAAATTCTATGTTTTGAGATCATTTGCACCGTTTCCCTGCTGCATTTAAACCCTGCATCACACACAGTGTATTTAGTTTGTGTCTGAGCTGCAGTTTGTGTGATTAGTTACAGTGTTGTAGTAAATTTCACAGTAATTTTAGACACTTTGCAGTCGCATCAAGTCACGTTTTGTGCTGCAGCTTCTCACATACGTACATCTGACCCAAAGACTCTAACAGATCATCAGTGTGCAGTGAAAAGAAACAATCTTCCTCCTCAGGACATTGATGATGAACCTAAATCCCCTGCTTCAGTCTCACTATTAGAGAATGTGTCTTACTGAGGAGCAGGTCTTACTTTAGTTTCTCCAGTTTACAGTGAGGATTCTCCAGTCCAGCAGAGAGACTCTTCACTCCTGAGTCTCCTAGTTTATTCAGAGACAGATCCAGTTCTCTCAGGTGTGAGGGGTTTGATCTCAGAGCTGAAGTCAGAGCAGCATAGCCTTCATCTGAGACACCACAATTACTCAACCTGCAGAGACACAATGACACACTCTTCATCAACACATTTTCATCTTGGTTTAAAACTTACTGTAAAGATGATGTGTCTGTTATGTTGGACTGTCTCCCTTCTCTTGTCCAATCACAAGATATTATTAATACTGACCAATTATGGTGTAAAACTATTGATGGTTTATGTTAAAAGTAACGAGTCAGGGTTTTTTAAAATCTCTGTTTAAATGTATTTTTATACACGTATTTAAGTGTATTTAATTATTACTTTAATGCACAAGTGATATGTTTAATGACTAATATATTTGTTCTGTATGTTGTACTGATTTAACTGAAAAAACAGAACTGTACACAACTATTAACTGCAGCTTTTAGTGAGTACTGTGTCTCTCAGAGAGATGATCTTACTTCAGATTTTTTACTTTACAGTGAGGATTTTCCAGTAGAGCAGAGAGACACTTCACTCCTGAGTCTCCTAGATCACTCCTAGTCAGATGCAGTGTATCCACAGTCAGATGCAGGTCTCTCAGATTGGAGGTTTCTGAGCTGAGCACTGAGTCCAGAGCTGACCAACCACTGTTTTGAATTGTATCACACCTGATACTGAAGGAAATAATACATAATGAACGAACAGTAATGCAAATTATCAAACAAGTCCTCAAAGCTTTCACTGCAACTTCTCAGTTTCAAAAGCACAGACATCAGTTAGACAAAAGTCCCACACAGTCAGAGCTGTTCAGATTCGGCTTGGTGGGAGTTTTCAGCTGCGTACATCATCACACACACATTGTATAAACATGGAGTATAAGATCCGGGACACCAAATGGGAAAGCAAGAGTCTAATCTAAAATGTTATTAATAGGAGAAAAGAAAGAGTCTAAAGTGTCATGAAGAGTTAGATTGATCTGAACAGCTAAGACATTTGATCTGTTCTCTTAACACTGTAACAGTAGAACAGTTCTATTCAGCTTTACTTACATTGCTTTTCTGGATGCTGCAATCACAGGCATCACCTTCTCAAGAATCCAATCTGTTATTTTATCTGTAGAGATATATTTACTCAGGTCAAATTCCTCCAGCTCCTCTGCTGATGTCAGTAAGATAAACACCAGAGCAGACCACTGTGAAGAAGAGAGTTCACTTTGTATTCCAGATTTCAGGTAGCGTTGGATTTCCTCCACTAGAGAATTGTCCCCCAGTTCATTCAGACAGTGGAACAGATTGATGGATTTCTCTGTAGGGGGATCTCCACTGATCTTCTCCTTGATGTACTGTACTGTGTCCCCCTTTCCTGTCCGGGAGCTACTTCCTGTATGTGTTACTAAGGTATGTAAGAGTTTCTGATTGGATTCCAGTGAGAGACCCAGAAGAAAACGAAGGAAAAGATCCAGATGTCCAGTCTCACTGTATAAGGCCTGATTTACAGCACTCTTGAGGACATCTGAAATTGTCTTAAAGACCCAACTCTGTTCAAGAACATTTCTCTTTTCCTTCATGAATGTCAGGTGCACATACAGAGCTGCGAGATGCTCCTGAATGCTCAGATGAACAAAGCAGTACACTTTACTCTGGTGAAGTCCAAACTCTTCTCTGAAGATCTGCGTACACACACCTGAGTACACTGCTGCTTCTCTCACATCAATGCCACACTCTCTCAGGTCTTCCTCATAGAAGATCAGGTTGCCTTTCATCAGCTGCTGAAAAGCCAGTTGTCCCAGTTTGAGAAGCATTTCTTCATCACTCTCCTGCTTCTTTGAGTACTTTTCTCTTATGATGTTTGTCTGAATGATGAGGAAGTGTGTGTACATTTGAGTCAGAGTCTTGGGCATCTCTCCACTCTCTGTTTCATCCAACATTCTCTCTAGAACAGTGGCTGAAATCCAGCAGAAGACTGGGATGTGGCACATGATGTAGAGGCTTCTTAATGACTTCAGGTGTGTGATGATGTTATTGGCCAGGCTCTGATCACTGATCCTCTTCCTGAAGTACTCCTCCTTCTGTGGGTCACTGAACCCTCGTACCTCTGTGACTCGATGGACACACTCAGAGGGGATTTGATCAGCTGCTGCTGGTCGGGAGGTGATCCAGATGAGAGCAGAGGGAAGCAGATTCCCTTTGATCAGGTTTATCAGCAGCACATGCACTGATGCTGATTCAGTTACATCACACACTCTCACTGTGTTCTGGAAATCCAGAGGAAAACGACACTCGTCCAATCCATCAAAAATGAACAGAACCTTTTCCAAAATGGACATTTCTGTTTCTTTTGTCTCCTTTAAACAGACATGAAGGAGATCCATCAGACTCAGTTTCTGGTCCTTCATCAAATTCAGCTCTCTGAAAGGAAGTGGAAACATGAGCTGGACGTCCTGATTTACTTCCCCTTCAGCCCAGTCCAGAATGAACTTCTGCACAGAAACTGTTTTTCCGATGCCAGCGACTCCCTTTGTCAGCACAGTTCTGATGGGTCCGTCTTGATCAGATAAGGGCTTAAAGATGTCATTGCATTTGATTGGCGTTTCCTCTGTTGTTGTTCTCCTGGATGCTGCCTCGATCTGTCTCACCTCATGTTCTTTATTGACGTCTCCACTGTCTCCCTCTGTGATGTAGAGCTCTGTGTAGATCTCATTCAGGAGTGTTCGGTTTTCCGGGTTTATCATCACTCCATTTAAACACTGAAATTTCTCCATCAGATTTAATTTGAACTTTTTCTGGAAGTCATTTACAGCAGCAGGTTCTGGGTCGTGTCTGTGACAGGGTGAAGTAGGAAGACATGGTGAGACATGGGGTCTAATTATTAGAGTTTAAGATCACATTTTTTTCTGACTGGTTACCACAGATAACCATTCTTTATGATGTTCTCACTGTGTATTTGCCTTATTCTACAGCATGTTTTCTATAATCTAATCACTCTGCAGGAAATAACAGCAGAGATGTTTATAATACCAGTGTGTCAGTGTCACAGTCATGTTGTTGGGTTTGACCTTACCCTGTAGCTGTGATGATCTTCTTTTCTCTTCTGTCTCCTGACTTCTGTAGAACACTGGGAATAAAAACTGTAGCTGTTAAAGACAATAACTTTCATCACTTTAAAAACAATTGTAGTGGGGGTTCGAATTCGGAGTTCGATGGAGTAAGACGCAAAGTTGGAGGATCCTGCTGATTTCGATTAAAATTGTAATTAATTATCACTTCTTGGTCATATAATATATTTTGACTTATTCCACTTATTTTCCTTGTTTGCACTTTTAACTATGTGGCTCGTTAAAATGTCTGGAAAGAACACGAAACCCGTGGTAGCATTCAGACACGACTGAGGCCTAGGATGCACGCCGCAAGCGAGCCCCCTTCTCCCCCTGAATCCGCATCCGCGTTGCCGAGCGGTATCCCTGACTTCGCCGCACTCAAGCTTCGGCTCTAATTGGCTATTTCTATTCCTATGGTTTACTTTCTTTAAATGGTTAGTAGTAATATGGATCCCAGCATAGCTGGGACAGACACGCCTTTAAGATTTATTAGTTGGAACGTCAGAGGTATGGGTAATCCTGTCAAGAGATCTAAGGTTTTTTACACATTTGAAACGTTTAAACTCCAATATAGTATTTTTACAGGAGACTCACCTACGTATTAAAGATCATCAAAGGTTACACTGTCCTTGGGTGAGTCAAGTCTTCCACTCGAACCTTAATTCAAAGCAAGAGGGGTTGCTATTTTAATTGACAAAAGGATACAGTTTTCATCCACTAACGTTATCGCTGATGTGAACGGTAAATATATTACAGCTGCTGGTACTCTAATGCAAAGACAGGTATTGTTGGTAAATGTATACGCTCCAAACTTTGATGATGTGGAATTTGCTAATAGATTGTTGAGCAATCTCCCTTTCTTACAGTCTACCACTTCTTGTGCTCGTCTTGGACTTATACAGTTCAAAGTTTTAAATAGAGTCCATCTGTCCAAGTCGAGACTTTCTGTGATGTATCCGGATGTAGAGGACAGGTGTGATAAATGCCATGGCTCTCCCTGCCATCTTGGCCATGTGTTTTTCTTCTGCCCTGATCGCCGTGGTTTTTGGACTGTTTTTTTTTACCATCATGTCCACTATTCTCATGGTAGATTTAAAGCCTTGTCCACTGATTGCTGTATTTGGGATTCCTGATGACTCAGTTCCATTGAGCTCGATACAAAAGGATGTTATTGCTTTCACATCCCTTATAGCAAGACGTTCCCTACTGTTGCACTGGAAGTCTGCTAAATACCGATCTATCTCCCAGTGGATAAAGGACGTGAGGTTTTTTCTAAAACTCGAGAAAATAAGGTATACGATGAGGGGTTGTACGGACAAGTTTTTTTTTTATAAATGGCATCCCTTTATTGTATACTTTATGGAGTTACAGACACTTCCCACTTAAATTTTTGTGCCTGTTGTTGGGTCTTACAATATCTATTGTCGCGACGGACCGACAGCCGGCGCACATAATAAGAAAGTCGCTCCATCTCCAACAGCCGCACCGGCACGAAGCGGACAGCCTCGTACCAAACACACCGTCAGCCGGAAGGACCGACACAGTGGGGCGGGACTGTTGACGCTACACCGGCCGGTGATTGGGGAGTCCGTCGGGAAAATTCCACCACTCAGGCGACGGCAGAGGAGGATAAAAGGACGCGCTTCCGGCCGTACGAGAGCGGAGGAAACGACAGCGAAGAGACAGACTCTGTGCGTGCTCTTCAGCGGCATTTCGGCACGCTAACATTGAGCACGACGGTATACTCACTCCAATCACTAATATCTCTCTCTCTCTCTCTCTCTCTCTCTCCCTCCCTCCCTCCC
The DNA here is from genome assembly GCF_023375685.1 of Ictalurus furcatus. Classification (NCBI taxonomy): domain Eukaryota; kingdom Metazoa; phylum Chordata; class Actinopteri; order Siluriformes; family Ictaluridae; genus Ictalurus; species Ictalurus furcatus. The sequence goes on from NC_071266.1 coordinate 25,959,601, forward strand.
TCCATCTCCTTCTCTCCCCGAAGGTGCGAGCGCGGACGAGACCGCCGGGTGGTGAGATCGCATGCAACGGTGGATGACGGCACGGGAGACCCACGCCCACGTCTCGGGAATCCCACCACGCCCTCGAGAAGGTCCCAACGACAACGACAGCCACACCCCCACGAAACCCCACGCACTCACACACTCTCACCTCCTCACGACAGACAACTCACACTCGGACGAATAAAACACCCATTTTAACTCTAACCTGTCTCTTGTGGGTCTGTGCTCCGCCCTTCCCCCGAGCTAACTCCCTACACTATATAACCAGCGACAGTTATTGGGTAGCCATGATGAGCCGGGGGGGGGGGGGGTTACTTTTAATTTTGTTTTCCTTTGTTAGTATAAGAAGAAAAAACCTGTGCATATTACTTCTGTGTGTTGCTCAATTTGTTTTTTTTTTCTTCTCAATGGAATATTCGGGAAAGGGAGGGGAGGAGAGAACAGAAAAGGTGTTGTTCAGCAGACATGTAGACGTGTTCAGCAGAAATGTTCAATAAAAATAAAACTGGAGAAAAAAAATTATTGTAGTAAGGGCATTAATATTTAGAAAACACACTGCTAAATACAACATCACCAACATTGTGGACCTGGAGAAAAAATGTGAGACCGTTTTAATTTGAAGTTTTCTAGATTTTATCTTTATTTACATCTAGATGTGATAAATAACTTAGAACATGGCACCTTATCATGCAGGAAATGAAAGCTGAAATTCTGATCTATTGTCTCATTCATCTTTTATCTCCAACCTAAATGTCTTCAGTGTATAGCAAAAGCGAAAGAATTGGCCTCACTGTTCCAATACTTGTGGAGGGGACTGTATATGGTCATTATGGTTGTAACAGAACATGAGGACATAATTCAGAATGAACAGATAATGTGTCCTGAAATTCAGAGATTCAGTCCGTCACCTGTAGGGACAATTTAGTTATCAGTAGACTTACTGACATGATTTTGGGAGGTGAGATGTTTAAATTGAGGAAAATGCTGATTGTGATTATTATTATTAATAAACTCTAATGTCAGTTATATGATTTATGGTAAATAATCAGTGCCTGTGTTCATATAAAGAGTCTCCATTTTCTATGATATTTTACAGAAATACTTATGTTGTTATTTTGCACTTACTATTAATTTTAGAATCAGTGTTGAATACCTATTTTTGTTTTATAACATTTTACAGCCTGGTCTCACACAGAACAACCTCCTAGACACCAAGTAGTCAGGCTTCAAAAGCAGCCACTCCATTGAGACTGCTCTGCTTTCCGTCACTGAAGCCTGAAGACTAGTAAGATCAACATCAAGATCATCCGTCCTCATCCAACTCGACCTCACTGCTGCCTTTGACACTGTAAATCATCAGATCCTCCTGTCAACTCTCTCCAGCCTGGGCATCACCGAAACAGCTCTGCGCTGGGTGGAGTCATATCTCACAGGCAGATCCTTCAAGGAATTGTGGAGGGGAGGGGTTTCTGAAACTCAGCAACTCACAACTGTCTGCACGAATCTCTGACTGTCTGTCTGACATCTCAAACTGGATGAAGGAACACCAGCTTAAGCTCAACTTAGCAAAAACTGAGCTTCTCGCCATCCCTCGAAGTCCCTCGATCAACCACAACCTCACCATACAGCTGGGCTCAACCAGATTCAAGCCAACCAGGACAGCCAGAAACATTGGGGTGACTTTTGATGACGACTTGAATTGATGGACCACATATCAACAACATTTCAAGAAAAACAGACCCTATCTCATCACCGAACAGACTACACTTGTCCAGGCTCTTGTTATGTAAAACTGGACTACTGCAACACACTACTCCAGGGTCTCCCAGCCAGTTCCATCAAACTCTTTCATATGATTCAGAACGCAGCAACACGACTCATCTTCAACCAGCCCAAAAAAAAACCCATGTCACACCCCTCTTCATCTCCCTCCACAGTACCCACCTTCAACGTTCTCCTTGAGGTTTACACTCCCTGTAGTATCACTAACGACCAAGTAACTATAATATAAATCAAAATAGCTGCTAATGATTGTGTAGCACAGACATTACTGTGGCTTTAACTATGAGAATTATAGGATGTTACCTGTGTACAGACGAGGGGTTTCCATTTTTATAGATTTTGACTGACTTGTTAATTTGCTCTAATAATGAACAGTGGAATGTAAGTCTTTATTGGTTGTTTTAACTATGTTGTTAGCCGTTACTACCACTCTTATTGTCACATCAAGATACATTTAGCATAAAGCGATAAATATCAGAATGCTGCTAATGACCCTGGACTGGATAAAAGAATGTGTAACACGGCCTTTCTCTCTGCAGTGACTTTAACTATGAGAATTATGGGATGTTACCTGTTGTCAGGTGAGGAGTCTCTATTTCTAAAGTTCCGAGGAGGATCCATAGACGCATCGCTCTTCATGGAGACACAGCTGGGTTCTGGTGAGTCTGATCTCTTTCTCTGTAGTTTACTGTACAACATTATAGAGAGGGAATGAGACACAATTTACTTAATTAATACTAACTTTATAGTCCACAGCCTTGTTTCATTTGGCCTGCATGAACTTGGATAAAATAACATTGAAACGGCTCGTAGTGCACTACTGCTCAACATTTTCAAACTGTCCAGAATTCACAGCAGATATTCAAAGTGTAGCCGTCTGAAGGTCGTCACCATAAACCTTTGTATGAGTGCACTGGAGTTTCTATCACGGTTTGGCTTGACCACAGTCTGAAATGAGGGTTAAATAAACGCCTGTGTGCTGCACTTGATGTAAGTCTCACTCACGTCTAAAACGATTCAGAAGCACGTGGTGTTTTATGCTGGCAGTGGCGTAACCACAAATTAATAGTTTGTGATGAGGAAATATACAAAATATAATCAGGACTGTTTTCCTCATCTGTACAGTTAAATGGTTTAGTGATGCGCTCGTGTATTTCAGGTGGATGTCAGACAGCAGAAGGAGCTCTGATGACACTAATTTGTTATTTTAATCATTTAAGGCACAAAGTACAATCTTTCTACATTAATAACGGTGACATGAAACAGCTTTATGACAGCTCCACTGAAAAAGATAAAGATTACATGTTAATAACAGAGAAAAATGACACCTTATATTATAAATCCTGATCTACTTTTCTTCTGCAGTAAACTCCAGCAGCTACTTCACCGGCTCTCACCTCCATATCTCTGTGCTTATAGTGTAGATATCTGACTAGTAACTTTCTAACAGAAACAGGAACAATGCATCATCCCAATAGTCTAATCCTGTTTCTCATCACAGCAGCTGATATCAAATAAAATGGGATTAAACAAAGGAATGACTTCCTAAAAAATGTTTTACATTATAGTCAGTGTAATAAATATTATTATAATGATTTTATTATTATTATTATAAATGTTATTATACACTTTAATAGTCCTTATTTTTCCTATAGAAACATCCTATTCAAATGTCAGAGACTACAGATTATTGGTGTTATTTGATAGAATATGATAAATGTGAGGAAAAATGTATAAACTTTGATTATGGCCCTTCAGGGTCTCACAAAAATGCTGAAGTGGCTCAGGCAGAGTTTGAGTTTAACGCCCCTATTGTACTGATATTGCAGTGGTTTGATTTGTGTAAACACCGTCTCGTGAGTATCGTCTTCTGAAGCCTGTATAGGGATGTGTCTCGTATCGTGGCTTTAGTGTATTGTCTCATGTCTCTTTACTGTTCGACTGTACGGTTAATTTTCATAAGGACATCATTTTATTACAATCAACAGAATCTAGCAGTTTTTTCAAGTGATGACTTATAACTTCTCATGCTTAGTATAAATATTTGTTTTTATTTTCATATAAACTCATTATATATTTCAGACATGAATATTTAATGACTAAAATACCAGGACATTCTAAGGCATGGTTTACGCTCCCTCACGCAATCTGTGATTGGTTAACGACCGACGCTTAGTAGTGCCTACTCAGCATGGCAGGAGGTCTCTCTCCAGACCCTTCAAACTGACCGTCCCTCAGTGGTGGAATGAACTTCCAATCTCAATCCGGACAGCAGAATCTGTCACTATCTTCATAAAACAGATAAAGACCCACCTCTTCCGTGAGCACTTCACTAAACATTAACCTGCCCCCCCCATTTAGTTATTTACATTTTTTTCATTTACACTTCTTTAAAAAAATGTATACCGGCTCTTACACCTCTACTCTGTGCCCATTCACTAGAACTCCATTATAAATCTTGTACAGTAGCACTACTTGTACTGTTCTCTGCTTGATACATCACTTTGTGTGTATTTCCTCTTTTGTAAGTCTCTTTGGATAAAATTATCTGCTAAATTAATGAATGTAAATGTAGATCACATTATTTTAATAATTGTTATTTCCTATTAGAACACCTCAATGTTTAATTATTATAACTATTATTATTATTTTTATTAGTAGTAGTTTTAGTGTCATTACATATTATTTCCTACAGTTTGTTTTGCTTATATTTGCATTTCTTGCTTTAGCATTTAAGGCATTACCTGTAAGACATTTTAACCTTCATAAAGTTCTGTAATATCACTAAAGACCAAGTTACTCTAATATAAATTTTAAAAAAAATAGCTGCTAATGATTGTGTAGCACAGACATTAACTGTGACTTTAACTATGAGAACTATAAGATGTTACCTGTGTACAGACGAGGGGTTTCCATTTTTAAAGTTCCGAGGAGGATCCATAGACGCATCACTCTTCATGGAGACACAGCTGGGTTCTGGGGAGTCTGATCTCTTTCTCTGTAGTTTACTGTACAACATTATAGAAAGTCATTTATATACACTATTTACAGATTTTGACTGACTTGTTAATTTGCTCTAATAATGAACAGTGGAATGTAAGTCTTTATTGGTTGTTTTAATTATGTTGTTAGCCGTTACTACCACTCTTATTGTCACATCAAGATACATTTAGCATAAACCGATAAATATCAGAATGCTGCTAATGACCCTGGACTGGATAAAAGAATGTGTAACACGGCCTTTCTCTCTGCAGTGACTTTAACTATGAGAATTATGGGATGTTACCTGTTGTCAGGTGAGGAGTCTCTATTTCTAAAGTTCCGAGGAGGATCCATAGACGCATCGCTCTTCATGGAGACACAGCTGGGTTCTGGTGAGTCTGATCTCTTTCTCTGTAGTTTACTGTACAACATTATAGAGAGGGAATGAGACACAATTTACTTAATTAATACTAACTTTATAGTCCACAGCCTTGTTTCATTTGGCCTGCATGAACTTGGATAAAATAACATTGAAACGGCTCGTAGTGCACTACTGCTCAACATTTTCAAACTGTCCAGAATTCACAGCAGATATTCAAAGTGTAGCCGTCTGAAGGTCGTCACCATAAACCTTTTTATGAGTGCACTGGAGTTTCTATCACGGTTTGGCTTGACCACAGTCTGAAATGAGGGTTAAATAAACGCCTGTGTGCTGCACTTGATGTAAGTCTCACTCACGTCTAAAACGATTTAGAAGCACGTGGTGTTTGTGCTGGCAGTGGCGTAACCACAAATTAATAGTTTGTGATGAGGAAATATACAAAATAAAATACACAGAGTACCAAAATAATGCCCTGTCTGTGTTTAGTGTATTGTCTCATGTCTCTTTACTGTTCCACTGTATGGTTCATTTTCATAAGGACATCATTTTATTACAATCAACAGAATCTAGCAGTTTTTTCAAGTGATGACTGATAACTTCTCATGCTTAGTATAAATATTTGTTATTATTTTCATATAAACTCATTATATATTTCAGACATGAATATTTAATGACTAAAATACTAGGACATGGTAGCTTACTGGTTGTTTGAGGGTGGAGTCACATTATCTGTGTCCAGGTCAGGGGTCTCCATGTTTGAATATTAGTGTAAACACAGACAGCTCATGGACACACAGCTGAGTCCTGAAGATGCTGATCTCTTCTGCTGGAATTACTGACACTCCTAGAAAACACAAAACAAACACACCGTTAATATTGGGGAAAATCTTTCACATCTCTCAACTAAAGAAAATGTTGCTCCTTTGATTAAAAAAATAAAATAAAATAAAAAAGGTGTGTGTGTGTGTGTGTGTGCACGTGCGTGTGGAGTAGTAGTTCAATAATCAGGGAGGGAGACCTCTGCTGGAAGGGAGGAGACACAGTTTGAAGTGTAAGTGTGACACTTTAAATAAAAAGTCCGAAACAGAAGGCAGCTAAAATGATTTGTAGTTAATAGAAGTGCTACTTTAAGTCTAATACACGTTCTCTTTAACAGCATTACATGGGTTTTAATTTAAATAAATGTACTGTAAATTCTGAGCCAGAAGTCAGTAAGTCTGAAATCAGTTGTACTAAACAGAGATGATTTCTGTGAGCCTAAAGTAAGGGTGTGTCATATGACTGTTTTAGACCGTGAACGATCCATGATCTGTATTTACAGAGGGATCACACGTACCATCATATTAAATATATTTTGTCACTTGTGCTGAAAATGCTTAGACGTGGCATTGTTTTATGAACCAGACTTCACTCTATTCACTATAGAGCTGCAACAACTAATTGATGAACTCGATAATAATCGATAATGAGATTCATAATCGATTAGTCGGTCTGCGCCCGGCACGGAACACGTTTACTCACTGCGTTGCTTCTGTTCAAAAATACGTTTCGGAAACTAAATACTAAAGTTGTGTCCTAAATGAAGTACACTGTGCACTCTGTACTCTACCGTCTAGTGTATGAATTTTAGCAAGGCAATATCATCTCAAATTAAACACTAGTGTTGAGAAGTATAAGCCGCTTCCTAGTCGACAGCACATGACATCATACGCACAAAATCATCAAGTGACTGAGGAAGAAAGTTTGCGACCTCTTCTAAGGCGGGGAGCATTTTATATTAAACACCGTGGAGAAGATCAAACTTTATAAAGCGGAGTTTGTGTAGCACTGAAGCACGACAGTGATCTCCACGGTGTTTAATATAAAATGCTCCCTTGCTTTAGAGGACGTTCTTCCTCAGTCACGTGATGATTTCTTCCTCTGTCTGATGGAGACTGAGGTCATGTTGGGAATAAAAGTTAACGCTGACAGAAAGTAAACTGAAGAAAGTCATTGTCTGTGACTCATGACATCATACGCCTAGGAAGCAGTTTATACTTCTGGTTAGTAAAAAAAAAAACCCACTAGTGATATAATTTGAGATGATATTACCTTTCTAAAATACACACACTAGACACTAAGTATTTATGCATTATTTTTTATCAATGCACAAAAAGCACTGAATTAAACTAGAGTCTTAAATGAATAATATATATTCTGGTGTGTGTGCGCATGTGTGTATTGGGTTCTTTTCAGTCTTATATAATTGGACAAACAGTTGTGTCAATTTTTATTCTGAAGTTTATATTTGTAACACTCAGTTTGTGGGTTTTATTTTAAATAAACAACAACAAAAGGTACTGAAAGTTCACCCCAATCCGATTAATCGAAGAAGAAGAAAAAATGATCAGCCGACTAATCGATTATGAACATAATCGTTAGTTGCAGCCCTAATTCACTAGTTCTCATCTTCTCACTGGCAGACGAACAAACAAACCAATAATAACCCAGACTAGGTCATTCATTGGCTTATGTTTCCTCCTCGTTTCGCTTGGCAACAGTAAAGCTAAGAACAAAGAAAATTTGGTGCCTAAAAAAAATTCAACATCAGTTAAATGGAAATGCTGGAATTTACACAACAGACACACAGGGGGGGAAATCAAGGCAATTTGCCCGCTGTCCCCCTCTACTGAAGGACACTGGTTTCATGTTTCCATCTCCCTGATGAACAAAACTACTACAAAAATATGATAATTTTGGACATGCAGTTCTGTATTCCACCAGTAGGGGTAAAAATAAAGTTTGTGAAAGATGTCCACTGTCCTCATCTACTGAAGGACACTGTCCTCATGCCTATGCACCCTTTAACAAAAAGGCCATTACAAAAAACACAACCCACGCAGTCGTAACAAAAACGAAGAAAACTTGCACTTTCCCCACGGTCCCTTACTCACAGCTCCGCAGAGAGCGAGCCTTCCCGGTGTCACTCACACTGCGACGGCTTTTGCGGACCAGTTCTCATTATATCGAGCGGAACTCATGAAAAGGAAGCTTGTGAAGCATTATTAGCTTTGTCCTTTCAGCGGTGATACTGTTTAGAGTTTTTTGGGCAAGTCTTTTTGGAGTTATTGTCATTTATCGCTGAATATCGAAAACAAAACTAACTTAACTCCGCTCAGGAAAACACAGGTTTTATTCCTCACATTACTTCTGCTATAAAAAAAAATAATAAAGAGGAAATAAAGTGTTCTACATCACTAAATTCCACAAACACTCTGAATGTTTACTTCATGAGAAATGGAAGCGAGAAAGTTGAATATAAATAACACACCGGAGAGAAACAACAGCTGATGATTTCAGTTCCGCTGCTGTTTCTACACGAGGTCAATAAAATATAACGACATTTCTGTTAGAGAAATAACTCACTTTCAGTCAACAGTCCAGGTTTGACATTAATATCACCGTTTCTGTCTGGTGTTGAAGTTTTTTTCCCCTTTTCCAACAGCAACAAAATGGAGTCAAGAAACTTCTTGGCTGCGTCCTAAATCTCAGAGGGGCAGTATGTCCGAATAGAGGGTCTGCATTGACGTCACTTCCCGTTCGGAACAACCCCCGGCCGGACTGAGGGGCAAAACATCCAGCAAAATGACTGGATTTAATTAGTGATGGGAAGTTCGGATCACTTTACTGACTCGCATCTTTGGATCTCGTTCAGCAAAATGAATCTTTTTTTTCTAGTCATTTAATTCATTTCAGTAGAATATAATTAAAATGATACATGTTAAATTCCCCAACACATCTAGTTTACTAGATGCTGAATAGACCAGCATTAACCAGTTGGCTGGTCTTAGCTGGTCTCCCAGCCTGGTCATAGCTGGTAGAGTGGGCTGGTTTTAGAGGTGTTTTGGCCACTTGGTCTTAGCTGGTCAGTGTCGCTCTTAGCTGGTCGGTGTTGGTCAGGCTGGTCGGTGTTGGTCAGGCTGGTCACTGTTGGTTAGGCTGGTCATTGCTGGTCAGTGTTGGTCAGGCTGGTCTTAGCTGGTTAGTGTTAGTCAGGCTGGTCTAGCTGGTCAGTGTTGGTCAGGCTGGTCTTAGCTGGTCAGTGTTGGTCAGGCTGGTCTAGCTGGTCAGTGTTGGTCAGGCTGGTCTTACCTGGTCACTGTTGGTCAGGCTGGTCAGTGTTGGTCAGGCTGGTCTTATCTGGTCACTGTTGGTTAGGCTGGTCATAGCTGGTCAGTGTTGGTCAGGCTGGTCTTAGCTGGTCACTGCTGGTTAGGCTGGTCATAGCTGGTCACTGTTGGTCAGGCTGGTCTAGCTGGTCAGGCTGGTCAGTGTTGGTCAGGCTGGTCTTAGCTGGTTAGTGTTGGTCAGGCTGGTCTAGCTGGTCAGTGTTGGTCAGGCTGGTCTTAGCTGGTCAGTGTTGGTCAGGCTGGTCTAGCTGGTCAGTGTTGGTCAGGCTGGTCTTACCTGGTCACTGTTGGTCAGGCTGGTCAGTGTTGGTCAGGCTGGTCTTATCTGGTCACTGTTGGTTAGGCTGGTCATAGCTGGTCAGTGTTGGTCAGGCTGGTCTTAGCTGGTCACTGCTGGTTAGGCTGGTCATAGCTGGTCAGTGTTGGTCAGGCTGGTCTTGGCTGGTCTAGCTGGTCAGGCTGGTCAGTGTTGGTCAGGCTGGTCTTGGCTGGTCTAGCTGGTCAGTATTGGTCAGGCTGGTCTTACCTGGTCGGTGTTGGTCAGGCTGGTCAGTGTTGGTCAGGCTGGTCTTAGCTGGTCAGTGTTGGTCAGGCTGGTCTAGCTGGTCAGTGTTGGTCAGGCTGGTCTTACCTGGTCGCTGTTGGTCAGGCTGGTCTTAGCTGGTGGGTGTTGGTCAGGCTGGTCTTAGCTGGTCAGTGTTGGTCAGGTTGGTCAGGCTGGTCAGTGTTGGTCAGGCTGCTCTTAGCTGGTCGGTGTTGGTCAGGCTGGTCTTAGCTGGTGGGTGTTGGTGGTCAGGCTGGTCTTATCTGGTCATAGCTAACCAGACTTAATGTCTGATGTTGGCTGGGTAACATGTAGACTAGTTCATTGTATTTAAAAATAAAAATAAAATGCTAAAGAATCACTGATTGATCTGTTTGATTAACTGATCACATGATGTCTTCTATTTTCCCTGTCACTTGGTGTTGCAAAGTATACTTTAAATAATCTTCAGGAGCACAAGCAACCATTCAAACAATTTGTTCTTGCAGCCCCTTCAAAAAGAACAAAAAACACCCAACCCTGATGTTTGCTCTAAAAACTGTGTACAAAAGAATTAATTAGCATAATTAAAACTATTTCAACAATTGTAATTGTATATAAAATTGTAACGATGAACAATGACAATAAACAGACATACAGGCACATTATACATTTTCATGTTTCCTTTTTTTATAATGTCTGGTATTTTTTAGGATATGTAATAGCCCACTAGCTTCTCTCTCTCTCTCTCTCTCTCTCTCTCTCTCTCTCTCTCTCTCTCTCTCTCTATCTTTTTTCAGGTTCCTTGGGTTTGAGCCAGTTACTGAAGCAGACTTGAAAATAAAAAGACAAATAATAAATATTATTAATGTGTATCTTTTGTTAGTAAAACTAGTTAGAAAGGCAAACCATAGTGTCAGATGTAGTCTTTGTTTAGCATATTTGTCCTTTTTTTAAATAAACATATTTATTGGTCATATAAATATCTAGATATTTTATTGATCAATAACTGATTAGGTGAGTATAAATGGATGAATATGAGTAAGGATTCCCGAACATAAAAGATTTCACAAACATTAAAACTATCAACTAATGTAAAACTCTTTAATAAAATTGATTATGTTTACATACATGCATGAATGCATACAAAAATTAAAAACTTGCAGCTTGGAGGGTGTCAAGGGAGGCTTTGCAGAATTTTTTATTTGTAGGACACTCCTTTCCTGACACACTACTGATAAAGTAGTTTAAAGTAGTTTCCCCCACAATGTCACAGCCATCTCTTTGACAAACAGAGAATCTTTGGCTGAATTAATTAATCTAGGAGCCCTTAATTCAGCTTTTCATTTTTATACCCAAACATGTTACTGACCTGTTCCCAATTAACCTCCAGCTGTTTATTTTTTAGTAACACTTACTTTTCCAGCTTTTTGTTGCCCCTGTCCCAACTTTTTTTGAAACGTGTTGTGGTTATCAAATTAAAAATTACCTTATTTTTTCTTAAAATGCTACATTTCCTCAGTTTAAACATTTGATATGTTTTCTACGCTCTATTGTGAATAACATACGGGTTTATGAAATTTGCAAATCATTGCATTCTGTTAATATATACATTTTACACAGCATCCCAACATTTTTTGGAATTGGGTGTTGTAATATTGGATAATTTTCCTCAATAAATAAATGACCAAGTATAATAGTTTTGTCCCATTTGTTTAATTGGGATCTATTAGTCTGCTTTTAGTACTTGTGTGAAAATCTGATGATGCTCTGCGTCATATTTATTCAGATATATATACAAATTTCAAGAACCACTGTAAATGTTAGCAATTTGATTTATGCTATTCAGTTCAAATAAAAGATGAACTTACAAAATAATGAAAACAGATTTTAACCTATAAATTCTTATACCCCAAAACATATCTTAACTCAGTGTCTATATTTAACATTTAACCATTATTTTTCTAAAATTATCATCAGGTGACACTACAATTATTTGTCCTTTTACTTAGATTGAAGAAATTCTAAACCATACATTAAACAGCACATTTCTACTGACTTACAGAGTGGGGGCTTCATGGCTGGTTTCTTTTTGCTGGACACAGAGGAAGGGCCTAGTTCCTCCTCATGTGTCTCTTCACCACTTTTCTTCTCTTTGTTGCACCCTTCTCTTTCTCTTGCTTCTTTTCCTTTCTCTCAACTTCTGTATTACTGCTTGGGTCATCTGCATTGGGAAGATTTTCAGAAATCCTATAGGAACCTAAAACAGGAATGAAGAAAAAAAAAAAAAACACTCACGTAACTACAACTAAGATAATGATTCATATCCAATCATCCAACATTTGTTGAGGGAAAAAAGTGGAAATACAACTCTGAAAATATAACAAAATAAATTTGCACGGAAAGGTGAAGAAATGGAATGACTGACCATCAAGAAGGCTGTTTCGAAGCAAGCAGAAAATGGGATATTTCTGCAGGATGTGATCCCGAAACATACACCTCCAAAACAGTCCCACATGCTGTTCTCGTTTATTCTCCACCCAGTCCAAAATCTCATACACACCTTCCTGCTTTCTCTCCTTATTTTTCATCTTTTTTTACCGTCTGCGAGAGAGAGGGAGAGAGAGAGAGAGAGAGTGAGAGAGAGAATGAGAGAGAGAGAGAGAGAGAGAACACACTCAGAACCCCCATTTATCAGTGGTGTGCATGTGTGTAAGTGATGTGAACAGAAGGTAAAAGCACAATGTGGGATTTATTAAAACGAACATTTACTTATGTACAGTATGTGTATATAGGCACAGCTTTTGAGCATGTGTACCCAAATACCCTGTGCAAATGCTTTCAACACTAAAAATAAAGTGCCACCAGAAGCTGAATTTAATTTTATTAATCCCAAAGATTTTCATTCCACAACACGTAATTGTCGATGTGCAGGATTATAGTTTTACATGAAAAAAAACACACAACTTAACAGGCCTACTATCTCCACTTTACTGATCGACACCCCCACTGTACTGATCAGCACCTCCACTTTACTGATCAACACCTCCACTGTACTGATCAACACCTCCACTGTACTGATCAACACCTCCACTTTTACTGATCATTCATCTCCACTTTACTGATCAACACCTTCACTGTACTGATCAACACCTCCACTGTACTGATCAACACCTACACTGTACTGATCAACACCTCCACTTTACTGATCAACACCTTCACTGTACTGATCAACACCTCCACTGTACTCATCAACACCTCCACTGTACTCATCAACACCTCCACTTTACTGATCAACGACTCCACTTTACTGATCAACACCTACACTGTACTGATCAACACCTCCACTTTACTGATCAACGCCTGCACTGTACTGATCAACACCTACACTGTACTGATCAACGCCTCCGCTGTACTGATCAACGCCTCCACTTTACTGATCAACACCTACACTGTACTGATCAACACTTTAAACCCTGAAATATGCCCCCAATCACGTGACATCCACTAGTTATAATGTTGTCTTTACTTAAACAATCAAGTAATCTTGACTAAACATTACATTTTGGACCCATAACTCAACAATATGTTAGTTTAACTTATTTACCTACAAAATACATAAACTTAAGATTTCAAGTGTTATGAACTCAAAATAATGATTCATTAAAATAGCTCACGCTGGTCGTTCTTTGATGTGATTGGCCATGCAAGGAGTTCTGCCTGGCAACAAGAGAACTAATGCACTGATTGGTCGATAATTACAAAAGGCGGTCCTCTTCGACTCATCTGTTAGTTGCCGCTGAGACCGGTTTCAGTGTGAAGTTAAAGAAGGGAGTTTTTCATCCTGCGCCATTTTAAGTAAGTAAACTTATTATGTTGATATAAAATTATTTTGTGTGATTTTTAATAGTGAATATGTTTGTTAAATTCCTAATGGTACATTTTATAATAAAGGACAACACAGGCATAATTACAAATGTTTCCCGGTCGAACTTTGCTAACGTAGCTATTAATTAAAAATATTTTTAACGGTGGTTTTTGATGGTATGATAACTGAGATATCAAATAATTATTTATGTGATTTGAAAATATTTTATCATATAAGTTAATAAACTTAATTATAGTTTAATCGTGTATTTCTGTGAGAAAGAACATGGCAGCTATGCTGAGACCTATAGGTCAACATTTAATGTATTCCTTATTTTTTTCATATCAGTAACCTACTATGTATGATTTGATAATCTTAATTTAATTCAGCATTTACATATATCTTCATAGAAATGCTGCAAACATATTGATAGTGAGTGTTTGTGGCATTAATGAAATTTCATTTTTTTCACCACTAAAATCAGCCAAGCCCACAGAAGACTACATGTCATAGCCGGAGACGATGACTCTGCTTTCTTTAAGTCATGTTTAGTAAGTGCATCTGTTCTTAACCTGTTTACCTGTGCTCACAGGAGTCTGAGCATTGGTCAGAGAATCATGTTGATTTTAAAGCAATAGTTCACCCAACAATGAAAATTTGCTGAGCATGTACTCCGCCTCAGGCCAGCCAAAATTAGAAGAGTTTGTTTTCTTCATGGGAACAAATTTGGAGAAATTTATCATTACATCACTAGAATTAGAGTTCAACCATCTGATTTTAAAAAATCACAACAATCCACACGAATCCATCAAGGCATTTTAACTTTAAACCACTGCCATTATAATGCTATAACGATTATAATGTTTCTCCAGCAGAAAAAGTCCATCCCCTGTTTCTCTAGCATCAAAATCCATATGCAAATCTCACATGGTCTCCACTGCATGTAACAGTTTGAAGTTAAAATGTCTTGATTGATTACAAACATGCAGCTTTTTGCACAAGACATTAATTGATGGACTGGAGTCATGTGGATTACTTGTGGATTGTTGTGATGTTTTTATCAGCTGTTTGGACTGATCACCCATTTATTGCAGAGGATCCATTGGTAAGCAAGTGATGTACTGTAAAATTGTTCCAAATCAGTTCACATGAAGAAATAAACTTATCTATATGTTGGACGGCCTGAGGGTGAGTGCATTTTCATTTTTGGGTGAACTATTCCTTTAATATAGAAACATGGGCAAATTGTCCAGGGATAACTTCAAATGAATAAACTTTATTTATACGGCATCCTTTTAAAAGTGTATACCAAGTGCTTTGCAGGGCAGATGTATATTTGCATAAATTCACATGTATACTTGTCAATATAATTTTACTTTGTACTAAATTTGGTAGTATGTATCTCATATTTTTCGTCAATAAATTGATGAATGTTTTTGATAGATTTAGTGAGCATTCTGATAAACATGTATTGATGGTCAACCTTTGATGCATGATCACAGTCATCTATTTATTCCCGTTTCTTCACTAGGTGTCTGATCATTGCAACTCTGTCCTTGATGTGCCAGTGGGGATCTTACTCGAAGACACCAATTATCAGCCCCCCAACTCCTTGCATTTGACTTCCTCTATTGGGATAATACTTGAAGGGCAGGTGGTGATGGACAACATGCAGGACCTCTCACAAGCAATGTGTCTTCTCTTTGGTCTTATTTATGCATTAGACCTGAATTACCCAAAATCACTTGCAAACTTGATTTCATACAGTGTGTACTGATGTCAATGGGGCAGAACACCCTCAAGCCTAAAGTGCAGTCTTTGGCAAACCAGCTTTTTGTTTAAGAAAAATGTTTAGGTCTCATTGCTGCAGATTTGAGTCAGCATTGTTACATTTAGTCCATATTAAAATAATTGAGACCATTTTTTTCTCAATTTACTCCAAGTAAATATAAAAAGTATAATGTTTGAATGGTTTAAGTGCACAGAGTTCTACCACTGTAGTGCACTAGTTAATGTGGGACATTGTTACCACCTGTACAGTGTGGTTGTGACATTTCCATTACAGTAGGGTGTGTACTGTAATTTCATCAATATTGTGAATATTGGTCAATAAAGACATTCAATATGATGATTAGTATGTTTTATTTCAGTTTGGTATGCTTGCACAAAGCTTAAACAGTCAAAATTTATATATAAAAAGTGGTCAATTAGATTTAATTTATAATTTTTAATTTCAATTGAATTTTCAAGTTGAGTTCACTTGAAAATTGTAAGTACACTTGAAATTAACACCAAGTTAAATGAACTTAATTGATTTAAGTACACTATATAAACACCAAGTTTGGTTAACTTAATTTAAGTACAGTCTACATGAGTGCCAAGTTAAGTGAACTTAAAAATACAAGTTTTGGAAGACCCCTGTTGCATCAAATTTTGCCCATTACCTGAAGACAATTAACACTTAGCATAGAAACAGATACTCACATATACTAACCAGTTGAAGGAAGAAAGTAAGACACAGAGCCAGTGCCTGAGAACAAGCAAGGTTCCAAGTTTATTGTTCCAATTCACATGAGATCCACACAGTTGAGACGTCCTGAGGGTGATCTGAAATCCCAGAGCTGAGGCTCTCCTATTTATAACGTGTTTTATGTCCCACCCTCAGTTCTCTGTCTCCAAACACCAATATGTTCCGAATTAACTAATATCAAAACTCCTTTATTTTCGCTAACTGGAGTTTTCCTGCTACATTTATACCTGCAAAACGATGTAAACCAGCAACGCTTATCTCGCGGGATTTGGACAGTTTGAAGCTCCTTATCTTCCGAGTTCAGCTCGGTTCCATGCCCATTAGGTACGGTCTGTCTGTTTTCTCTTTTTTTAAAACTGACTACCACATGTCATGTCATTCCTGACTGGGTTTTCACTGCGAGAGGATCTCCGCCAATTTGTACACTCCATCCCTACATTATGGGTAAGTTTTATGCTTGTTCTACATTTCTCTTTTAGTGCTTGCATGTACATTGCACTATAATATTTTGTTAGAATTTTTCTGCACGCACACCAGGCCTCTGTATGTGTGTGTGTGTGTGTATGATGTAACTTCTGCCTGCTTCCACACATGTATGTGCCTGCGTGCAGATGTAATCCGCTTAAGCTCTGTGGCATGCCTCACTGATCAAGTACATATGTTGTTATTCCCCTGCACATTGCTTATCTTTGTTTTTCCCGTGTGTCTAGGTGAACGCTAGTTCTTATCTCCTTTACTGGGGGGACTGGATTTGGATCTGAACACCTGCTATCAGCTTGCGCATCTCACTGCCGACATCACTATGCTGCTCGACGTTCTTCACACCCCCTCTGAGAATGCGGGGTTTCCCCCACCGCTCGGATACAGAATTCGTCCAGCGAATGTGTGTGTGGACGCTTCTACTCAGACCGACTCTCTGCCCGCTGTTCCGCCTGTCCAGTCCTCCAACTATCAAACTGATGAAGACATGGCCTTCTCTGACCTGGGCTCTGACGTTTCTCCTAATTTTTCACTTGTCAGCCCTGAATATACTCCTCCATACACATCAGCTGGCTATCACTCGTCCCCAGGACATACCCCGTTTTACTAGCCGTTTTCTCCCTATCGCTCATCATCACCTGACTACAGTCCCACAAGTCCAATGAATTCTCAATAAAATTACATGCTACTCACACTTGGTCTCCCTCGTGTTTTATTTCATATCTATTCACACACAACACCCCATTACTCAAGAACATTGAGGGAACGAGATTACTCAATCAGTTGAGTTCAGTCAACTTATTTGGGTTTTCAGTGTGGGGTTTTCTCTAGCAGGTACACAAGTTTGATTTTCTTATGTTGTATTATTTGTTTGAATTTGAGTGGTAATGTTGAGTAATGCTGAATGTAGTTCTTTATTATTATTATTACTATTATTTGATTTGCATATGATCCTACCTGGTTAAAAAAAATATTATACTTCAATATATTCTGAAATGATTGTCTCTAGTAGATTATGTTAAGTGCTTGTTACCGCAAATCTGGGACCAGGTTAGTACAGGTTAATATCCAGGTGGAGCACTGGGGCATGCCTACTGAGATTTTAGAGTCCAGGCTAACAACTTGGCTTTAAGTTAAGTGCACTTGGTGTGTACAGGCTCAATATGAATTTCCATTTTGGACAACATACAGGTGATCGACCAAGTCCAGACAGGGAAAAGTCTAAACTTCTGGACAATGTAATACTTTTCTAGTTAAGTGTACATAGGAAACTGTGGCATGATTCTATAAAGCTAATCTTAACTCTGATATTATTGGTCTATCTCTCTACATTTTTCTGACCAGAAATTATGTTACTATTATTAAGTGCTACTATCTAAGGGGACTAAACGAAGTACTTTTTAGATAAAAGGCCAACCATGGGCGGCCATCTGAATAGTATTAGTCAATTACCTCTGTCTAACGATCAAGACTGGTTAAGTTTGTGACCGTGAGATCCGCGTACACGGCCAGCACGAGACTCTGAGTGACATGGAATCCGAATGAACGAACACAATCTAAAATATGGAATTAACTAGGATTAATTAAATGTAAAAGATGAAAAGTATTTACAAACTCATGATGTACAAATAATTAGGAAATAAATACAACACTGAGGATTTTTTTTTACATTTGGAGTCAGATTTAATTTAAGAGAGAATCAAACAGAAGTGGAATATCAAATGTAATAATGTAAATGTTTCCACATCTCTTCGAAAGACAGAAATGCGCAGGAATCCTTCCACCATGTCATTGGATACCGTCGTTGGACCAGTGAGTGGACTCCTACAAAAGAAAGGCCTGTGTGTACTTACGAGTGCTGGAGCTTTCCACACAGCTTAAAGGAAATCTCACTCTCTGCAAAATAAAAAAAAGAAGATTTTACTGAATAAAAACAAAACAAAATATTTAAAGTATTGAAAAATATTGAAAAAGACCAAATAGGCACAGCACCTTCCGGCTTTCTTGTCTCGACACTGCTATTTATCCTCCTTCAAAAAGGGGGGGGGGTTAACATTGCAAAAAGTTTATGTATGTCAGTGCAGTGTGTGTTCACCCTTTTGGGGTACAACGTTTCATCCTAGTTGGCATCGCAGCACTTGTAGTGACTGTCAAAGAGTAGATTTACCTGTATAAGTTTATGCAGTGTATTGTTTTGGGAGCGGATATTGAGTTTCCAGTTCTTGCTATTTCCCCTTCCTGAAAATTTCTCAAAGCCACACGGGGTGAACCAGACATTTGTGGAGGTGCGCGCAGTCAGTGGAGTCTCGCGCTGGGGAGCCAGGTGGAAGTATAAACAAGGCTTTAGCTACATGGGAATGAAATTGATGGTCCAGAAGCATCTGAAGATTTTCCTTTAAGAAATCTGTCCATATTCTTTTGCACTACACACGCATCGTCACACGCTAATTATTAGGATAAAACACACGCATACGTTACACATACTAATGTTCACGTGCTGCTGACAGGTTAGCGAGGGGGGTCGAGGGAATTATTATTTTATATATCATTTTTGTTATTATGTGTGTGTGTCTCTCTTATTTATTTCTGTGTCTGTGCTATTATTTCAGACATCAGATATTTATCATATATATTAAATGTTTTATACACATTTTAGCATTTTAGAAATGCTTGAAGGATTTTTACACGGCACCCCAGTGTGGGAAACACTGGTCTACTGTATGAATTTTAGAAAGGTAATATCGTCTCAAATGGAACACTATGGAACACTCATGTTAAGTGCTGTTGACATGAACGTGATTCAGGTGTAGGTGGTCATGTGACCGTGATGCAATGAGGTGCAGTGGTTGCTGGGAACTGTAGTCCAGAGTTCCTTCTCTAAACATGACAGATAGCAAAAATTTGTTAAATACATGAACTAATTTTATACAGCACAAATAATAACATCGTATTACATAATTATATTGTACATATATATTCACTTCTTCAAAATATACTGTATTCCACTGATACATTTATGGAAAATATTGCAAGCACTGTATACTTAAGTAATAGAGATGGCACTGATCCCATACCGGGTATGATCAGCTGATACTAGCAAACAAATGGGGATCAGATATCAGAGAAAATAAAGAACAGATTAGTTCTGATCCTGTAACCAAAAGATCTACACTATATTAAACACCAACTAAAGGACAGAGTGAGAAATGTGACTTGTGGTGAGTCTCCTAGGGGCTTCTTCACATAAACTCCTCAGATGCTGATCCTGTCAGGTGAGAATCCCACCAATGTCATGAAACTGTTCCTGTCCATTTCAGTTCTGTCTTCCACTGACTGGGTTCAGCTGGAGTTCGTGTGGTTTTTCACCTGCTGTTACAAATAATCCCTCAGGTTTTCATTGGGATTGAGGATAATTTTGTCCAGGGATCACAGGTCGTTCTACTCGGTGCTGAGATGTGTGTAGTCTATTAAAATGTAAAAGACAGATATCTAAATTAATAACCAAAAACTAGACTGTGGTACTTCATGATCAACAGCATGTAATCATCTCTGCTGCAAGGAAAACATTATTATCTCCTGTTCATAATCATTCAACATTTCTTCATTCTTATAGAATACATTTGTTAGAACATTTAGCTAGAACAGATGAGAACTTCCACAAGATCTAACAGGAACATGAGCAGATATTTACCATCACATCACTGCTCTTATACAATCACAGGCTGTAGAGCTTTATTTTGAAAACAGTGATCACTGCTGTGTGTTTTATCTCTTGTTCTACACGTGTATTTAAGTGCAGACGTTAAGAACAAGCGGAGGGGAACTTTACAGGAATGACAGAAGACACGGTGTGGAGGTGGAGTGCTGGAAGGAGTGTCAGAGTAAAGGGACTCCTTAAATAAAATATTTGTAGCAGTGTGGCATCAAAGATGATGATTTTAATTCGCTTTTATGAGAGTGGAGAAGAAAATCTGCTGCCGATCAGAAACAGGGAAAAGCCGAGATCATCTGATTCAGACAAAAGCAGCAGTATGAAGTCAGAGATAGCAGGGTGTCACAAGGAGACGAGGTGTTCATCTACAATCACTCTCATGCACTCAGTGCTGACATTTTGTAGACTCTGTCTGACTCCCTGTCTTCTGCTTTCACATCAATTTTAAATCAACACCAAACAGCATTAAAGCTCATTGTTAGAAAAAGTCTGATTAAATAGAATATAGTACAATTTTAACCCAGTATCTGATTATCTGATATTTACTGCAACTAAAATGAAATGTACAAAATAATACTAATGTACAAAATAATGTACAAAATAATGCTGTCAGTCTTTTAATTTGTTCCCGTGTTTATCTAAAAAATATAATTACTCACTCTAGTGTCTGTAGTTTGTAATGTTCATCATTCTTCAGGGCAGAGAGACTCTTCACTCCTGAGTCTCCTAGTTTATTCTGAGACAGATCCAGTTTTCTCAGGTGTGAGGGGTTTGATCTCAGAGCTGAAGCCAGAGCAGCACAGCCTTCATCTGAGACACCACACCTCCACAACCTGCAGGGACACAATGACACACTCTTCACTCTCTCTGTTTATGAACATCAAGACATACTTTGTGTATCTTGAAATGAGTGTGTGTGTGTGTGTGTGAGACAGAGAGAGAGAGTGAGACTGAATGTTTAAATGGTTTATTCAGTACTTACAAGAACAAGTCTGACTGTTTTATTATACAGAATGTGTTCGTCTGTTATTTTACACACATTCCATTGACTTGGAAGAACATTAGACCCTGTTTCATTATTATCAAAGTGAAATCATTTTAAAAATCACTCGTTATTTATGATGAAACACTTAATGTTTTGATGTATTTTTAATGCTTTTTAGTGTATATTGTGTGTGTGTGTTTTCATTACTGAGGAAAACTGCATAAGTTTAATACTGCTTGTTTATTCAGCTGCTTCTGTAACACAGATCTGGCAACTCAGTTCATAGCAGCTAGACACAGACGTACTGAAAGAATCCTCACTAACAGAACAAAATTTCCACTTTAAGAATTTCACCCTGCATCACACACAGTGTATTTAGTTTGTGTCTGCGCTGCAGTTTGTGTGATTAGTTACAGTGTTGTAGTAAATTTCACAGTAATTTTAGACACATTGCAGTCGCATCAAGTCACGTTTTGTGCTGCAGCTTCTCACATACGTACATCTGACCCAAAGACTCTGTGACAGATCATCAGTGTGCAGTGAAAAGAAACAATCTTCCTCCTCAGGACATTGATGATGAACCTAAAACCTCTGCTTCAGTCTCACTATTAGAGAATGTGTCTTACTGAGGAGCAGGTCATGTGACTCTCAGAGAGATGATCTTACCACAGTATCTCCAGTTTACAGTGAGGATTCTCCAGTACAGCAGAGAGACACTTCACTCCTGAGTCTCCTAGTTCATTCTTAGACAGATCCAGTTCTCTCAGGTGTGAGGGGTTTGATCTCAGAGCTGAAGTCAGAGCAGCACAGCCTTCATCTAAGACACCACACTCACACAACCTGCAGAGACACAATGACACACTCTTCATCAACACATTTTCATTACTTTAAAGATGATGTGTGGGATTTTATTATTCAGGATGACATGAGGATTTAATATCATCTGTTTATTCTAATTAACAATGTGCCTCATTTATAAAACTGGATATTGTTATAGGAGGTTTAGATCTCAGATATATGTAGCCTCAGTCCTACTGTTATTTACAGCTTATTGTGAAATACAACTGATGTATTATGTTATGTGACGTTATGTGAAAGCGATTAAAACTGTATTATAATTGAACTATGTCAAGAACCCCAACCTTGACAGTCTGGGGAAACAGAACCATGCGAGGAGAAAAAGAATAAGGAGAAGGAGGGGGGCAAGACAGCAACATGGAGAAAGACGGACTGGAAAGTCTTCTGTTTCGGGGGGCCGCTGAGAAAGCTGTTCTGGACATCAGACCCATCCAGCAAGACCTGAGAGATCTACAGCTCGACACGCTGGATATAAAAAGAACTGAAAAGCTGATATGGAAATATGATTGTGTAGTGAAAGAGTGTGATAGAATACTGAGTACCTTAAATCAAATGACCGTTGAAGCTGAAATGTTAAAAGAACGTGCTAAATACAGGAGGACTGAATACATTAGGAAATTAAGTCAGAAACATGGGAGAATAGCGAGACTCTCTAATCTTGCTAGACAAATAGATGAAATGGAAAGACTGATAGAACGACTGAATCTGAAGAAAGCCCAGTAGAAACATACTTCCTGTTTTTACCTCCTGTTTTTTTACAGCCAGCGCTAAAAACACACAGCTTTAAGGCGAGTATTCAAAAACCACAATCCCCCCCAACCTCTGTTTATCTGTTAAAGACCCAAATAAGGGCATGCCTGCTGTTTTCTACATACAGATTCAGAGTTTTCGCTCGTAACTACATCCCAACACCGTTGAAAAGGCGTTGCGGTTTTGAGCGAAAACTTAGACTCTAGCGCTTGAAACCACAAGCGAAAGGTGTATATAAGCTCTGACCAGATTAGTGTTCAGGGCCGCACCTCGGGTGAACGTTAAAATTTTGTTTCTTGTGAAGGAAGAAAAACTATCTGATCCTGCGTGATCTAAAAAGAGATTGTTTATGTCTCTTCTTAAAAGAAAACTATTTTCAGACTCTGCATAGTCACTGGTTTTTCATTATTTTATTTTATTTATATTCTGAGTTAAGATAATTGTAATCCTTATTGTTCTTGAATTAAGCGAAGTCCATACAAAAAGGACGATTCGTATATCTTACTCCGTGAGTAAAATTCCTTTTTGGTACACACCCTTTCAGCGAAAGGGAAAGGATTTCATTGGTTCTCTAGCCCAGCGGCACGAAGACTCCGCCTTCTGAGAAGGTAAGAGGAAGTGTTTTTACATGCTCTATCAAGCTGTATGACAGAGTAGCGAGTAGAGGATTAATATTTGGCATATTGATTCTGATAAAATTCAACAATATGAACGGGTTTGTGTGTAAATCGTTTGTACGAGCGTTTACACAAGAAATTTGCTATTCATGAAAATCCTGTTCATTCGTATTCTACTCGTGCTCCTGAGTGTGTGTACATTTATACATAAGAAGAAGCCTTTATTTATCACATATACATTACAGCACAGTGAAATTCTCTTCTTCACATTTCACAGCTTGTTAGGAAGTTGGAGTCAGAGCGCAGGATCAGACATGATACAGTGCCCCTGGAGCAGATAGGGTTAAGGGCCTTGATCAAGTGGAGAAAAAAGCAAAGTGCCCTTGTCGAGCATTGTGTTTTCGCGGTTGGTGTCCACCTGAATTGATTTCATTTACCACTGTCACTTTTTCAATGATATACGACTCGCACTGTCAGGGGAATATCCGATCTGTCTGATTACATGGCAGACGCAAATGCACATATCCGATTCATATCAGATTTATTTCCACGTATGAATGAGGCCTGAAACAGATCTGAGAATACTGGAAGCCATGTGCTTTTTTCCTGCGTACACATTCATGGGTCATATCCGATCTGTGACACATGGGAGGAAAAAATCTGAATTGGAGACACTTGAAGCATGTAGTGTAAATGTGGCCATAGAAGTGCTTTGGAGTTTCTATCAAAAACACATCCTCATGCTAGTTCACTAGATCAGAGACTAAGAGCACCACTGAGAACATTTGTGAAAACCAGATGTTTTATATTATTGACATTTATTTTTAAATATTTTAAAAGTGAGCCAATACAAACCCATAAATTAAGACAAATAAAACTAATCATTAAAGCAAGTACGAGGAAAATCAGACTTTCAGAGACTTTTGTAAATCCGGTGGAAAACTCAAGTTGGGTTTGACTGACACAAAAATTTACACACAACTTTACTAAAAGATCGATAAATGACCCCCAAAATCATTAAAATAATACTTTGGGTGTTGATAGGTCTAAAGGAGTGAAAACAACTGGAGAGGTTAGAGAACAACTGTGAAAGATGGTAGAAGGTCATCAGTGGTCTGTGTTCCCCAGAGGGAAAAAGTAAGTAAGTATGAGACTGTTAAATTTACAGTGAAGTCCACTGGGCTGCTTCTGTAAAGCAGATCTGGCAACCCTTTTCATAGTGACTCCATTTTTTATTAAAATTCAAATGTTTCATTTTTTTTTTTTTTTACCTTTTCAGTTCTATGAAATTAACTTCTCATTTTAATTGATAAATTCTATATTTTGAGATCATTTGCACCCTTTCCCTGCTGCATTTAAACCCTGCATCACACACAGTGTATTTAGTTTGTGTCTGAGCTGCAGTTTGTGTGATTAGTTACAGTGTTGTAGTAAATTTCACAGTAATTTTAGACACATTGCAGTCGCATCAAGTCACGTTTTGTGCTGCAGCTTCTCACATATGTACATCTGACCCAAAGACTCTGTGACAGATCATCAGTGTGCAGTGAAAAGAAACAATCTTCCTCCTCAGGACATTGATGATGAACCTAAAACCTCTGCTTCAGTCTCACTATTAGAGAATGTGTCTTACTGAGGAGCAGGTCATGTGACTCTCAGAGAGATGATCTTACCCCAGTTTCTCCAGTTTACAGTGAGGATTCTCCAGTACAGCAGAGAGACACTTCACTCCTGAGTCTCCTAGTTTATTCTCAGACAGATCCAGTTCTCTCAGGTGTGAGGGGTTTGATCTCAGAGCTGAAGTCAGAGCAGCACAGCCTTCATCTGAGATATCACAATTCCACAACCTGCAGAGACACAATGACACACTCTTCATCAACACATTTTCATTACTTTAAAGATGATGTGTGGGATTTTATTATTCAGAATGACATGAGGATTTAATATCATCTGTTTATTCTAATTAACAATGTGCCACATTTATAAAACTGGATAAGAACGGGTTTGTGTGTAAATCGTTTGTACGAGCGTTTACACAAGAAATTTGGTATTCATGAAAATCCTGTTCATTGGTATTCTACTCGTGCTCCTGAGTGTGTGTACATTTATACATAAGAAGTCTTTATTTATCACATATACATTACAGCACAGTCAAATTCTTTTCTTCACATTTCCCAGCTTGAGCCACAGAATAACAAATGTAAACCTTGACTTGATCAAGTTCAAATCATATAATTTGCATGGATTACTGCAAATACATATAGTTATATTTAAATTTTATATAGTATTCGTTGAGTTTAAACTGTTTATTTTTAACATGTTTACAGCGTTTAGCAGACTCCTTTATCCAGAGCGACTTATAGAAGTTCTTTGGAGTTTCTAACTCATCCTCATGCTAGTTCACTAGATCAGGGACTAAGAGCACCACTGAGATAATTTGTGAATATCAGATGTTTTATATTATTGACATTTATTTTTAAATATTTTAAAAGTGAGCCAATACGAACCCATAAATTAAGACAAATAAAACTAATCATTACAGCGAGTACGAAGAAAATCAGACTTTCAGAGACTTTTGTAAATCCGGTGGAAAACTTGAGCTGGGTTTGACTCACGCAAACATTTACACACAACTTTACTAAAAGATCGAAAAATGACCCCCAAAGTCATTAAAATAATACTTTGTGTGTTGATAGGTCTAAAGGAGTGAAAACAACTGGAGAGGTTAGAGAACAACTGTGAAAGATGGTGGAAGGTCGTCAGTGATCTGTGTTCCCCAGAGGGAAAAAAGTAAGTAAGCATGAGAGTGTTAAATTTACAGTGAAGTCCATTGGGCTGCTTCTGTAAAGTAGATCTGGCAACCCTTTTCATAGTGACTACATTTTTTATTAAAAATCAAATGTTTCATTATTTTTTTTTACCTTTTCAGTTCTATGATATTAACTTCTCATTTTATTTCATAAACTCTATATCTTGAGATCATTTGCACCATTTCCCTGCTACATTTAAACCCTGCATCACACAGAGTGTATTTAGTTTGTGTCTGAGCTGCAGTTTGTGTGATTAGTTACAGTGTTGTAGTAAATTTCACAGTAATTTTAGACACATTGCAGTCACATCAAGTCACGTTTTGTGCTGCAACTTCTCACATACGTACATCTGACCCAAAGACTCTGTGACAGATCATCAGTGTGTAGTGAAAAGAAACAATCTTCCTCCTCAGGACATTGATGATGAACCTAAAACCTCTGCTTCAGTCTCACTATTAGAGAATGTGTCTTACTGAGGAGCAGGTCATGTGACTCTCAGAGAGCTGATCTTACTTCAATATCTCCAGTTTACAGTGAGGATTCTCCAGTACAGCAGAGAGACTCTTCACTCCTGAGTCTCCTAGATTATTCTTAGACAGATCCAGTTTTCTCAAGTGTGAGGGGTTTGATCTCAGAGCTGAAGTCAGAGCAGCACAGCCTTCACCTGAGACACCACAACCCCACAACCTGCAGAGACACAATGACACACTCTTCATCAACACATTTTCATTACTTTAAAGATGATGTGTGGGATTTTATTATTCAGAATGACATGAGGATTTAATATCATCTGTTTATTCTAATTAACAATGTGCCTCATTTATATAACTGGATAAGAACGGGTTTGTGTGTAAATCGTTTGTACGAGCGTTTACACAAGAAATTTGGTATTCATGAAAATCCTGTTCATTGGTATTCTACTCGTGCTCCTGAGTGTGTGTACATTTATACATAAGAAGTCTTTATTTATCACATATACATTACAGCACAGTCAAATTCTTTTCTTCACATTTCCCAGCTTGAGCCCCAGACTAATGAATGTAAACCTTGTCTTGATCAACTTCAAATCATATAATTTGCATGGATTACTGCAAATATATATAGTTATATTTAAATTTTATATAATATTCAGTTGAGTTTAAACTGTTTATTTTTAACATGTTTACAGCGTTTAGCAGACTCCTTTATCCAGAGCGACTTATAGAAGTGCTTTGGAGTTTCTATCAAAAACACATCCTCATGCTAGTTCACTAGATCAGGGACTAAGAGCCCCACTGAGATAATTTGTGAATATCAGATGTTTTATATTATTAACATTTATTTTTAAATATTTTAAAACTGAGCCAATACAAACCCATAAATTAAGACAAATAAAACTAATCATTAAAGCGAGTACAAGGAAAATCAGACTTTCAGAGACTTTTGTAAATCCGGTGGAAAATTCGAGCTGGGTTTGACTCACACAAACATTTACACACAACTTTACTAAAAGATCGATAAATGACCCCCAAAGTCATTAAAATAATACTTTGGGTGTTGATAGGTCTAAAGGAGTGAAAACAACTGGAGAGGTTAGAGAACAACTGTGAAAGATGGTGGAAGGTCGTCAGTGGTCTGTGTTCCCCAGAGGGAAGAAAGTAAGTAAGTATGAGACTGATAAATTTACAGTGAAGTCCACTGGGCTGCTTCTGTAAAGCAGATCTGGCAACGCTTTTCATAGTGACTCCATTTTTAATTACAAATCATTTATTGAATGTTTTACACATTTAATGAATTGACGTGTTAAGTTCTATGACATTAACTTCACATTTTAATTTTTAAATTCTATATTTTGAGATCATTTGCACCCTTTCCCTGCTGCATTTAAACCCTGCATCACACACAGTGTATTTAGTTTGTGTCTGAGCTGCAGTTTGTGTGATTAGTTACAATGTTGTAGTAAATTTCACAGTAATTTTAGACACATTGCAGTCGCATCAAGTCACGTTTTGTGCTGCAGCTTCTCACATACGTACATCTGACCCAAAGACTCTGTGACAGATCATCAGTGTGCAGTGAAAAGAAACAATCTTCCTCCTCAGGACATTGATGATGAACCTAAAACCTCTGCTTCAGTCTCACTATTAGAGAATGTGTCTTACTGAGGAGCAGGTCATGTGACTCTCAGAGAGATGATCTTACCCCAGTATCTCCAGTTTACAGTGAGGATTCTCCAGTACAGCAGAGAGACACTTCACTCCTGAGTCTCCTAGTTTTTTCTCAGACAGATCCAGTTCTCTCAGATGTGAGGGGTTTGATCTCAGAGCTGAAGTCAGAGCAGCACAGCCTTCATCTGAGACACCACAATTACACAACCTGCAGAGACACAATGACACACTCTTCTCAACACATTTTCATTACATTAAAGATGATGTGTGGGATTTTATTATTCAGAATGACATGAGGATTTAATATCATCTGTTTATTCTAATTAACAATGTGCCTCATTTATAAAACTGGATATGAACGGGTTTGTGTGTAAATCATTGGTACAAGCATTAACACAAAAAATTTTGATTAAAATCCTGTTAATTCGTAATTGATAGGTCTAAAGGAGTGAAAACAACTGGAGAGGTTAGAGAACAACTGTGAAAGATGGTGGAAGGTCGTCAGTGGTCTGTGTTCCCCAGATGGAAAAAAGTAAGTAAGTATGAGACTGATCTGCTTTACAGAAGCAGTCCAATGGACTTCACTGAAAATTTATCTGGCAACCCTTTTCATAGTGACTCCATTTTTAATTACAAGTTATTTATTGAAAGTTTTACACATAAAAAGTATCTATATGTCTTACTGAGGAGCAGGTCATGTGACTCTCAGAGAGATGATCTTACTTTAGTATCTCCAGTTTAAAGTGAGGATTCTCCAGTACAGCAGAGAGACACTTCACTCCTGAGTCTCCTAGTTTATTCCCAGACAGATCCAGTTCTCTCAGGTGTGAGGGGTTTGATCTCAGAGCTGAAGTCAGAGCAGCACAGCCTTCATCTGAGACACCACAACTCCACAACCTGCAGAGACACAATGACACACTCTTCATCAACACATTTTCATCTTGGTTTAAAACTTACTGTAAAGATGATGTGTCTGTTATGTTGGACTGTCTCCCTTCTCTTGTCCAATCACAAGATATTATTAATACTGACCAATTATGGTGTAAAACTATTGCTAGTTTATGTTAAAAGTAATGAGTCAGGGTTTTTTTTTAATTAAATCTCTGTTTAAATGTATTTTTATACACATATCTAAGTGCATTTAATTATTACTTTATTGCACAAGTGATATGTTTAATGACTAATATATTTGTTCTGTATGTTGTTCTGATTTAACTGAAAAAACAGAACTGTACACAACTATTAACTGCAGCTTTTAGTGAGTACTGTGTCTCTCAGAGAGATGATCTTACTCCAGATTTTTTACTTGACACTGAGGATTCTCCAGTAGAGCAGAGACACGCTTCACTCCTGAGGCTCCTAGATAACTCCCAGTCAGATCCAGTGTATCCACAGTCAGATGCAGTTCTCTCAGATTGGAGGTTTCTGAGCTGAGTACTGAGTCCAGAGCTCTCCAACCACTTGTTTCAATTGTATCACACCTGATACTGAAGGAAATAATACGTAATGAACTAACAGTAATGCAAATTATCAAACAAGTCCTCAAAGCTTTCACTGCAACTTCTCAGTTTCAAAAGCACAATCATCAGTTAGACAAAAGTCCCACACAGTCAGAGCTGTTCAGATTCGGCTTGGTGGGAGTTTTCAGCTGCGTACATCATCACACACACATTGTATAAACATGGCGCATAAGATCCGGGACACCAAATGGGAAAGCAAGAGTCTGATCTAAAATGTTATTAATAGGAGAAAAGAGAGTCTAAAGTGTCATGAAGAGTTAGATTGATCTGAACAGCTAAGACATTTGATTTGTTCTCTTAACACTGTAACAGTAGAACAGTTCTATTCAGCTTTACTTACATTGCTTTTCTGGATGCTGCAATCACAGGCATCACCTTCACAAGAATCTCATCTGTTATTTTATCTGTAGAGATATATTTACTCTGGTCAAATTCCTCCAGCTCCTCTGCTGATGTCAGTAAGACAAACACCAGAGCAGACCACTGTGAAGAAGAGAGTTCACTTTGTATTCCAGATTTCAGGTAGCGTTGGATTTCCTCCACTAGAGAATTGTCCCCCAGTTCATTCAGACAGTGGAACAAATTGATGGATTTCTCTGTAGGGGAATCTCCACTGATCATCTCCTTGATGTATTGTACTGTGTCCCCCTTTTCTGTCTGGGAGATACTTCCTGTATGTGTTACTAAGGCATGTAAGAGTTTCTGATTGGACTCCAGTGAGAGACCCAGAAGAAAACGGAGGAAAAGATCCAGATGTCCAGTCTCACTCTTTAAGGCCTGATCTACAGCACTCTTGTGGACATCTGAAATTGTCTTAAAGACCTCACTCTGTTCAAGAACATTTCTCTTTTCCTTCATGAATGTCAGGTGCACATACAGAGCTGCGAGATGCTCCTGAATGCTCAGATGAACAAAGCAGTACACTTTACTCTGGTGAAGCCTAAACTCTTCTCTGAAGATCTGCGTACACACACCTGAGTACACTGCTGCTTCTCTCACATCAATGCCACACTCTCTCAGGTCTTCCTCATAGAAGATCAGGTTGCCTTTCATCAGCTGCTGAAAAGCCAATTGTCCCAGTTTGAGAAGCATTTCTTCATCACTCTCCTGCTTCTTTGAGTACTTTTCTCTTATGATGTTTGTCTGAATTATGAGGAAATGTGTGTACATTTGAGTCAGAGTCTTGGGCAACTCTCCACTCTCTGCTTCACCCAACATTCTCTCTAGAACAGTGGCTGAAATCCAGCAGAAGACTGGGATGTGGCACATGATGTAGAGGCTTCTTAATGACTTCAGGTGTGTGATGATGTTATTGGCCAGGCTCTGATCACTGATCCTCTTCCTGAAGTACTCCTCCTTCTGTGGGTCATTGAACCCTCGTACCTCTGTGACTCGATGGACACACTCAGAGGGGATTTGATCAGCTGCTGCTGGTCGGGAGGTGATCCAGATGAGAGCAGAGGGAAGCAGATTCCCTTTGATCAGGTTTATCAGCAGCACATGCACTGATGCTGATTCAGTTACATCACACACTCTCACTGTGTTCTGGAAATCCAGAGGAAAACGATACTCGTCCAATCCGTCAAAAATGAACAGAACCTTTTCCAAACTGGACATTTCTGTTTCTTTTGTCTCCTTAAAACAGACATGAAGGAGATCCATCAGACTCAGTTTCTGGTCCTTCATCAAATTCAGCTCTCTGAAAGGAAGTGGAAACATGAGCTGGACGTCCTGATTTACTTTCCCTTCAGCCCAGTCCAGAATGAACTTCTGCACAGAAACTGTTTTTCCGATGCCAGCGACTCCCTTTGTCAGCACAGTTCTGATGGGTTTGTCTTTTTTAGATAAGGGCTTTGTCTGCACTGTTCTGATGGGTTTGTCTTTTTTAGATAAGGGCTTTGTCTGCACTGTTCTGATGGGTTTGTCTTGATCAGATAAGGGCTTAAAGATGTCATTGCATTTGATTGGTGTTTCCTCTGTTGTTGTTCTCCTGGATGCTGCCTCGATCTGTCTCACCTCATGTTCTTTATTGACGTCTCCACTGTCTCCCTCTGTGATGTAGAGCTCTGTGTAGATCTCATTCAGGAGTGTTCGGTTTTCTGGGTTTATCATCACTTCATTTAAACACTGAAACTTCTTCACCAGATTTAATTGGAACTTTTTCTGGAAGTCATTTACAGCAGCAGGTTCTGGGTCGTGTCTGTGACAGGGTGAAGTAGGAAGACATGGTGAGACATGGGGTCTAATTATTAGAGTTTAAGATCACACTTTTTTCTGATTGGTTACCACAGATAACCAGTCTTTATGATGCTTTATTATGTATTTGCCTTATTCTATGGTATGTTTTCTATAATCTGATCACTCTGCAGGAAATGACAGCAGAGATGTTTATAATACCAGCGCGTCAGTGTCACAGTCATGTTGTTGGTTTTGATCTTACCCTGTAGCTGTGCTGATGTTCTTTTCTCTTCTGTCTCCTGACTTCTGTAGAACACTGGGAATAAAAACTGTAGCTGTTAAAGACAATAACTTTCATCACTTTAATACTGGAGTCTAATTTATCCCTAAATTTAGTGAAATAGTTGTAGTAAGGGTATTAATATTTAGAAAACACACTGCTAAATACAACATCACCAACACTGTGGACCTGGAGAAAAAATGTGTCCGTTTTAATTTGAGGGTTTCTAGTTTTGTTTTTCTTTATCTACATCTAGATGTATTAAATAACTTAGAACATGGCACCTTATCATGCAGGAAATGAAAGCTGAAATTCTGATCTATTGTCTCATTCATCTTTTATCTCCAACCCAAATGTCTTCAGTGTATAGACAAAGCGAAAGAATTGGCCTCGCTGTTCCAATACTTGTGGAGGGGACTGTATATGGTCATTATGGTTGTAACAGAACATAAGGACATCATTCAGAATGAACAGATAATGTGTCCTGAATGGA
Organism: Ictalurus furcatus; assembly: GCF_023375685.1. NCBI lineage: Eukaryota > Metazoa > Chordata > Actinopteri > Siluriformes > Ictaluridae > Ictalurus > Ictalurus furcatus. The sequence continues at coordinate 25,992,709 of NC_071266.1, forward strand.
TGCAAATACAGATCATTATTATTTTAAAAACCTGCTAGAAAGGTTCACAGGTATAAAAATCTGTAACTCTATCCAGAATTATACGACACTGTGGATGAGATTCAGTCCGTCACCTGTAGGGACAATTTAATTACAGTAGACCTACTGACATGATTTTGGGAGGTAAAATGTTTAAATTGAGGAAAATGCTGATTTTGATTATTATTAATAATAAACTCTGTAATGTCAGTTATATGATTTATGGTAAATAATCAGTGCCTGTGTTCATATAAAGAGTCTCCATTTTCTATTATATTTTACAGAAATACTCAGACACATCACTCTTCATGGAGACACGTCCAAGTAACCGTGATCTCAATGGTGCCTGGATTTTAGCACAAAACAACAATGTTGTTACTTTGGACTTCCTATTCATTTTAGAATCAGTGTTGAATACTTGTTTCTGTTTTATGAAATTTTATAGTCTGGTGTTTATGTACATTATATTATTTTCAATTTTATTATTTTTCATTTATTATTTCCTATTAGAACTCCTTAATGTTTATTATTATTATTATTAGTAGTAGTAGTAGTAGTTTTAATGTCATTACATATTGTTTCCTATAGTTTGTTTTGCTTACATTAGCATTTGCTTATACTTGCTTTAGCATTTATGTCATTACCTGTAAGACATTTTGAGCATAAAGTTCTGTAGTGTCACTAAAGACCAAGAAAATAAAATATAAATCAAAATAGCTGCTAATGATTGTGTAGCACAGACAATAACTGTGACTTTAACTGTGAGAACTATGAGATGTTACCTGTGTACAGATGAGGAGTCTTTATTTCTAAAGTTCAGAGGATGACCCATAGACGTATCACTCTTCAAGGAGACACAGCTGGGTTCTGGTGAGTCTGAGCTCCTTCTCGTACAACATTATAGAGTGGGCATGAGACAGAAATTCATTTTCTCAAAAATCAGGATACAAAAATACAGTGAGAGAATTGTATCATATCGTATATCATGTTATTTTTGTTTAATATTCGTTATGACCTCTACCTCTCCTTACACACTAGGCAGCAGCAGCAGAGGTAGTAGCATACAGAGCAGGAAGTTTGTGAGTGAGAACCTAACTGCCTCGAAGCATGAACACTACGACACATTATATTATAAATCCTGATCTACTTTTCTTCTGCAGTAAACTCCAGCAGCTACTTCACCGGCTCTCACCTCCATATCTCTGTGCTTATAGTGTAGATATCTGACTAGTAACTTTCTAACAGAAACAGGAACAATGCATCATCACAATAGACTAATCCTGTTTCTCATCACAGCAGCTGATATCAAATAAAATGGGATTAAACAAAGGAATGACTTCATAAAAAATGTTTGACATTATAGTCAGTATAATAAATATTATTATAATTATTATACTGATTTTATTATTATTATAATAAATGTTATTATACACTTTAATAGCCCTTCTTTTTCCTATAGAAACATCCTATTCGAATGTCAGAGACTACAGATTATTGGTGTTATTTGATAGAATATGATAAATGTGAGGAAAAAATGTATAAACTTTGATTATGGCCCTTCAGGGTCTCACAAAAATGCTGAAGTGGCTCAGGCAGAGTTTGAGTTTAACGCCCCTATTGTACTGATATTGCAGTGGTTTGATTTGTGTAAACACCGTCTCGTCAGTATCGTCTTCTGAAGCCTGTATAGGGATATGTCTCGTATCGTGGCTTTAGTGTATTGTCTCATGTCTCTTTACTGTTCCACTGTATGGTTCATTTTCATAAGGACATCATTTTATTACAATCAACAGAATCTAGCAGTTTTTTCAAGTGTTGACTGATAACTTCTCATGCTTAGTATAAATATTTGTTATTATAAACTCATTATATATTTCAGATATGAATATTTAATGACTAAAATACTAGGACATGGAAGCTTACTGGATATTTGAGGGCGGGGTCATATTATCTGTGTCCAGGTCAGGGGTCTCCATGTTTGAATATTAGTGTAAACACAGACAGCTCATGGACACACAGCTGAGTCCTGAAGATGCTAATCTATTCTGCTGGAATTTCTTACACTCCTAGAAAACACAAAACAAACACACAGTTACAATTGGGGAAAAAATCTTTCACATCTCTCCACTAAAGAAAATGTTGCTCCTTTGATAAAACAAAGGTGTGTGTGTGTGTGTGCGCGCGCGGAGGTGAGGCGAACAGTTCAATAATCAGGGGAGGGAGACCTCTGCTGGAAGGGAGGAGACACAGTTTGAAGTGTAAGTGTGACACTTTAAATAAAAAGTCCGAACCAGAAGGCAGCTAAAATGATTTGTAGTTAATAGAAGTGCTACTTTAAGTCTAATGCCACTTTCTCTTTAACAGCATTACATGGGTTTTAGTTTAAATAAATGTACTGTAAATTCTGAGCCAGAAGTCAGTAAGTCTGAAATCAGTTGTACTAAACAGAGATGATTTCTGTGAGCCTAAAGTAAGGGTGTTCCATATGACTGTTTTAGACCGTGAACGATCCATGATCTGTATTTACAGAGGGATCACACGTAACATAATACTAAATATATTTTGTTCGCTGTGCTGAAAATGCTTAGACACGTCATCTTGTTTTATGAACCAGACTTTATCCACTAGTTCTCATGTTCTCACTGACACACACACGGACAAACCAATAATAACCAGTGTTTCACATTAATCACCTAGAGTGTCGAATATTTTTACACATCCCATAATAACAATAAAGATCTCTGTTTGTGCCGTTGCTTTGGAAACGCATCTCTCACACCACGTCAGTCATTCATAGTTCATAGACAAATCTTATTTACAAGATAGCAATATGACTTCTATCTAAATCTTTCACTAAAATGAGTATTTCATCCTCTTGAAGTAATGTTGGAATCAGTGGCTTCAAGTCACAACAGTAACGTCACAACCCTCTGTTACTAAACCAGTGATTTATTATCATTTATTATCACAATTCATTCTGAAGAGTCTTACTACATGAATGATTATCAATATGATGATAGCTGGCTGGATGGCTATTAGGGATGAAACGGTTACTGGTTTCATGATAAAATTCCTGGTTAGTATTACCGTGTCACGTTTAATTATCATTAAAACTATATGGCCAAAAATTATCATATTAACTAACTAATTAATAATTTTATTACAGTTACGTCTACAGGATAGTACTGAGCTACAGGAACACTATCCTGCGGACCCCCTAAGGGCACATGGTGCTGAAAAATAATATGAGATTTGAGGAAAATTTATATTTCGATGCTTTTTCATTTCCCCGAGAAACTTTTGAGTAAAATGAATTGATCTTTATTGTGAGCATAGAGTAGGTCACTTTGAACTGATCTGAGTGAGTTTTAGATTTGAAAAGTCCCTTTTACCCTTACAGCAGTTAGATTAAGCAAAATATTAATATTTTGTTGTCAGAGATTTCCTCTGTGAAATAAACCATCTACACTTTTTAAAAACGTATTACTTCAAAATTCTACAGTAAAATGAATTGATCTTTATTGTGAGCTTATAGTAGGTCTCTATGAACTGATCTGAGAGGGTTTGATCACCTACCAATCTGAAATGTCCCTTTTACTTCAGTCTTAATACGAAATAAAATATTAACATTTTGGTGTTAGACTTCCTCTGTGGAATGAACCGTTATGAATCTACACATTTAAAAAATATATTTATGGTTAGATTTATAACATTAATAATAATAATAATAATAATAATAATAATAATAATAATATAGTTTCTTAAAAGATATTTTAGTAAATGTGTTTATTTGGTTTACTACTTTATAGTGTCTCATTAAACTTGATTGATTTTGCCATTATTTAAATGTAAAGGGTTATAAAAACATTTTTCCTGTACACTCATAAATACTGCCAATTGTTGTGTTTGTTGTGTTCCTTATTTATTCAAAATGACGGTTTTGTATAAAAGTAAAGGAGCTTTTTCTGCTGCTGTTTATGTGCATCTAGATGAAGCGAGATTCCAGGAAGAGCTGCTGCTTAACCGCAGTGTGAAAACCTTCAACTAACCACTGACTTTATTTCTTTATACTCGAGTCCAAGCTGAAAATAAACCTCTCTGAACCGCTCCACTGTGAAGGTGTTCTGTCTGAACCACGGCCCTGCTGCAGAGAGAAATTAAACCGGAAGTACTGTTTGTACAACACAACGACGGGGGATTATTATACATCATCATGGCCTTTTCTGGACTTCCGTAGAAGACAGATCTTAAAACATATGATGTTTGTTCCACACTAATAAATCTAAATCCCCCAAACACTGAATGCTCATCGAAGAGAGAAACTTATATATAAAATACATAACACACAGCTGATAAACAGCAGCTTTACAGGGAAGATGACGTCAGTTCCGGGGAAGTGACGCAGTTTTCTTACTGCTCTTTTTACACGAGTAAAATAAAATATAAAGTCGTTTCTGTTAAAGAAATAACTTACTTTTATTCAGCAGTCCATGTTGTGTGACATTAATATCACCGTTTCTGCCTGGTGTTGAGGTTTTTCTGCTTTTCCAACAGAGACAAAATGGAGTCGAGTCTGAGAGAGAAACTCTTTCACTTTTACCTGTGACGTTAGCTCCGCCCCCTACCTGCTGAAGCCTGCAGAACGGGGCGGGGCTTAGCGCCGCTGAAAAAGAGAGTTGCGACACGCCCATAGAATTCTACAGGACTCGGAGAATGCGGAAGTGACAGGTTTGCTGAACCACTAGCTCTTCTACTAACATTTTGATAATATTAGCAGTATTTCAGATGTTTATCGCCGGTAGTTTTCAGATGGATTGAGAGGGAATGTGATGTAAGTACTAGCTACTCAAGTTCGTTACATTTCCAGACATGCACGTGACCTTGTTATATTATATGTATGTTATATAGTCAGTAAAGGCACGATGCAAAACAGACATATTCGTAATTGTAAAGGCAAGGTAGCTCAAAATTATGGGCGGGTCTTCAGATAAACCATAATCAAGCGCATGCGCAGTACGTGTGTGTAGCACAGTCTGAGAGGTAGGACAGATTACCAGAACATCAGCAGAAAATTAAAGAACTGAAGGAGGCAGAGAAAGGGACAGGTTCCTTATCAACATGGGAGATAAAAGGTGAACTAATATGAGAAAGATAGTTACAATAAAGTCATAATGTCATAAAACGTTTCACTAGCATGCTCTAAATTCCCCCCAAATAATCTCAATCGTTTGTGCTGGTTTGTGCTACTTCGGATTTGGAGATATTAAAAGAATATTTATAGGTCATTCTGGGGTCACCCCCATGCTCCAAGTTCATTCAAAATACTCTCAATCGTTTGTGCTTCGTTTGTGCTGGTTTGTGCCGACAAAAGTTTCGTTTGTGCTGCTTCCGTTTATAAAATATTAGACATTGACTTATAGGCGCAAATCTCCAAAGTGTTAGCACCCTTTTAGAGTCGAACTGCCGAAGACTTTTTCGAGACAAATCACATCATCATTTGTTCAATAAACAATTCTCTTTACTTCATTGACTGGTCTCTCATGATTGAACTTTTCATTTATTTACAAGGAGAATAATCTGTTACACTTCATTCCCCCCACTAGGTGTCAGTGACACTTCTGTTCACGGTGTTCTTGTGGAAATTAGTGTTGTTAGTATAGGAAAAGTCGACACAGTTACTAAATCAAAATTCTGGTCAGTGTAAGTACAATTTTTTAACACTGTTAGTTAGAATATTATTAGTTAACTTTAACCATAATGGTGCAGCATTCAAAGAGCTAAAATTGTCAATGTTTCTTGAACAGAAAACTCATTGTTAATACTAGTATGGCTAATGGAGCTATGAAATGCTAATTACAGCTGCTCATGGTACCCATGTTAGTTTTTTGAATACGTTGTGCATCTAAGGGTCAACATTACCATATTGTTTTAAAGGAATAGTTCGTTATGGTGTAGAATACAAATTGTCACTATATGCTGATGATTTGCTATTGTATGTAACCAATCCCATCGCCTCTATGCCTTCTGTCTTGGATGTTCTGGAGTCTTTTGGTGTTGTCTCTGGTTATAAACTAAATTTAGATAAAAGCGACTATTTTCCTGTCAATACTTCAGTTTTGTCTCTCCAACAGACAGATCTACTGTTTCGATTTAGTCAGTCAGGTTTTAAATACCTAGGTATCAACGTGACACGTTCTCTATCTAATCTTTTATTAGCTAACTTCACTCCCCTTATCTCAAAGGTTAAATCTAACATTCAGAGTTGAGGTAACTTACCCATTTCCCTAATTGGCAGGATCAATGTCGTCAAAATGAATATATTACCGAAGTTTCTTTTCTTGTTCCAGCAAGTGTCTCTTTCTCTCCCAAAATTATTCTTCAATTCATTGGATAATATAATTAGTACATTTATTTGGGGAGGGAAGCCACCAAGGGTTAGTAAATCTTTATTGCAGAAATGTAAACTTAGTGGAGGACTTGCATTACCCAATTTTCAATTCTATTACTGGGCTGCGCACATCCATAAACTTTGTTACTGGGTTCAATCTCCTGGATTTTCTTGGTCTAAATTGGAATTATCTTCTTGTAGGGAATCCTCTTTACCTGCTCTGCTTTACTCCTCTTTACCTACAAAACTCTCCCTATATACTGATAACCCTGTTGTCCTCAACACACTTGACTTGGTATCAATTTAGACGGCGCTTTAAATCTGGAGGTGCATCCTCTTTGTGTCCTTTAGTCAACAACCATGAACAGCTCTGAGGAGTGGCCAAACGATGAAGAAAAGAAAACATAACACCAAGAAATCGTCAGTTGTAAAACGCAAGCACAAGAAGACCAAAGACCTGCGTTATAACAATATTTTAGACCATGTCTTTACTACACAATATGTCAGAAGAATGCTTAAAAACCGAACTGAACCTATTCACAGTAGAATTAACACAAACCGTTATTGAAAAAAAATACATATATAGAAGTACCCCTGTTGTCAGCAATATGAGAAACATCGCCTCTGGAGTTTTTTTATAGCGGGGACTGGAGAGGATTATGTGGACCTAAACAACACCCTTGTTTTGTTACGTCTCAAAATCACTAATGCTGACGGCACAGACCTAGGAGACGGAGCCCCCGTGGGACTTATTAACTATGCCGAATCCACAATATTTTCACAAGTGGACGTCTCGCTTGGAGACCGTCTCATATCACAAAGTCCGTCCATCCATCCATCCATCCATCTTCTACCGCTTACTACTTTTCAGGATCACGGGGAACCTGGAGCCTATCCCAGGGAGCATCGGGCACAAGGCAGGGTACACCCTGGACAGGGTGCCAGTTCATATCACAAAGTTCCAACACATATCCTTATCGATGCATAATAGAGTGTCTCACCAATTATGGTAAAGACGCTCTTGAAACGCTATTCTCAGCAGGACTCTTTTACAAAGACACTACTGGTCACATGGACGTAACGGACCCTGCTGGTGGTATTAGAGGTTTGCTGCATTTACCAACGCCAGCAATGTTGTTGAACTACTGGCCCCCATTCACAGTGACATATTCTTTCAAGAAAAACTAAAGTTTAATGGCGTGGATATTAAAATTCGCATGACGAGGGCAAAAGATGAATTCTGTTTGATGAGGAGCGACGCTGTGGCCTATAAACTAAACATCGTGTCAGCTTCACTGTTTGTGAAAAAAGTGTCTGTATCACCAGGTGTGAGATTGGGGCACGCACAAGCATTGCTCTCGACGCCAGCCAAATACCCCATCGACAGGGTGTGTGTGAAAATCTTCTCAATCCCTGTAGGCTCACGTGTTTGTAATCAAGAAAACTTGTTCTTAGGAACTCTACTAAAATCTGTGGTTCTGGCTATGGTTGATAATGACGCGTTTACAGGCTCGTATGATAAAAATCCGTTCGCATTTAAAAACTGGCTGTTTATCTGGACGGCCAGCAGCACCCCGCTAAACCTCTGCAGCCTGAATATTGAAGTCTCTCTACTGTGTGAGAATTTTACCAGTTAGCGTTGGCTTCTGGAAAACATCTTAAAAATCAACATCTAGCTATTGATAGGGAGGATTTTCTGCATGGGTATAGCCTTTATGCGTTTAATCTCACGCCGGACGAAGACTGCAGTCAAGACGTGTCGTTTATCAAGTCTGGAAATATTAGGCTAGAAGCACGTTTTAGACAACCTCTACCCCAAACGATCAACTTAATTGTTTATGCCATATTTGACAGCATCATCGAAGTGTCAAATCGCAGACAGATCCTGGTTGATTACTATTAATAGGCAAAATGGACACCATCCAGCTTACGGCTATAATGGATAAGATCTCGTGTAATACCCATTTTCTCGGCGTACTACCGTGTGACCACCTACCAAAAGCCCCCTTGAGAAAATTACCATCAATGGTGATAATCAACACATCCTTCAGGACTCCCGGGTGAACACTGGCTAGCCATCTACATAAACGAGACTGGCATGGGTTGTGTTTTCGACATATTTGGTAATAAACCAGATGACAATCGTTTCCCATAGAATATCAAAAACTTTCTAAGCCGCAATTCTAGAGTGATTCAACATTCAGCAGTACAAGTCCAAGATTTTTCATCAGAGACCTGCGGGCAGCATTGTGTGTTTTTTCTCTATCACATGGTGAAGGGACATGATTATGACCGTGTGTTGAAGATGTATACCGGCGATTTTATTAAAAATTACAAGTTGTTGTCAGCATTTATGAAAAAACTCAAACTAAAATAAGGTCTTTGTAATGAAAATGTTTTCAAACGTATTCATTGTGTTCAGAAAGGTGAAATGTTTAAGTCTAACACTAGATTTTTTTCAATAAAAACAAAGAACAGAGGTTTCTTCTTATTTTGACTCTTTATTATTATTATTAACATTAATATTATTATTGTTATACATACACCACATCCAGCAATACAGATAATAACAAGATCATAAACAATAGAAAACTCGTGGTTTAAAAACGTAGCCACTGACTCGTGTCAAGAGTGGGTGATTTGAATACAGGGCCATCGGAATAATTTGATTGTGCTGGTGGTGTGCTCGGAAGTATTTTCTGTTTTTTACGCTTCTTAGATGAGTTGGTTATAGGTGAAGTCGATTTGGTTTTGAAAGAGTTAATTGCGTGTCTGACAGAATGGTTTGGCACCGTTGAGTATGGTATGTTTAAAGTAGAAAAAGTCTCCAGAAATTCGAGCCAGCCGACAGGTCTTGGGGCATCAGAAATCTTTTGCGGAGCCGTGATGCCTGTAATTAATTCGAGCATATGTGAGGCAGGAATAGTTCTACCGTTAAACACAAAATCTTTCGATAAGCACCACTGTGTTTACCGAGGTATAGACACGTTCAGATCTAGACATTCATCAGCCCGTACGTCAGAATTACTTTGTATAATGTTCTCTAGTTGTTGTGTGAATATGTGCAAATCGTAATCGTTATCAGGTGACAAGACAGCGTTAACATCAGAGTGTAGACTAGGGCCTCTCAAGGTAATGTTGATTAAACCCCCATCGCCGGCCAGCAGTCTGGAAAACGACACTATTTCAGACATGAGATCATGCAGAAATATAGTGTACGCTGCCAGGTCTGGAGCGGTTATCACACGCATGTTTATACGACGCCGTATCTCCAACCCATTAAATCTGAGTCTCGGTACCACCGTATAACCACCAACAGACCCACCCTCTCTTATAATAGAATCGATAGCGGATTCGGATAACCCAAAATTTGGCTCCAAAGGATTAAACGATTGACTGTCTGACCCCCACCCCACCTGCTGTGAATTTGAATCGCTGTCTAACAACGAATTAGGCATTGGTTCTGTTTGAACCTCAGCCATTGATCTAACACTGTTTAATAAGTCCAACAAAGTAGCAGTGGTAGTCTATTCAGATCCTCCATTGTCCGAATTAAACCCTGTAATGTCTCTGTGTTATCACGCTGTTCAAAAGTACACACACCATCGAAATTTAATTGCTGCTCCCAGATTACATGAGTTTTCACCACACCGCTTTGACATTTTTACAGATTTTTAAAATTGAAACAAAAGCTAGTAAAAAAAAAAATCGCACACAGTAAAACAGATACGAACCAGCAAATAAACACACACACACACGCACACAGACACAAGTGTATTAAACATGTATTGTACAACTCACCCGAGCTTCTTGTTTTTAACCAGTTGTACAATCTGTTTTAACAATTCCGTCGTCAGGTGTTGATTGTGACCAACGTGTCGAATCTCCCCAGCAAGGAGTTTCTGGGTTGCTATGATATGTTTATGTGTGATGGTATGGTTTTGTAATGTATCCACCACACTTTGATTATAAAGATGCTGATTCTTCTCTATAATGTCCAGACGCTCTGCGACGCTAGCAAAAGTCTTTTCAAATCCAGCAATACGATCCTCGATGGCCTTGAGCCCGGTTCGTATCACCTCCATCGAGTCTCTGTTATTGTCTATATCAGCCGGCGACTCGCGACCAAAAGCTTCTTGGTTTGAAGGCAGATCGTCAGAAGCGTTGTCTCCAGGATCCGGGGAAAATGCACAAGCGTCCCACGATTCCAACAAATCCTGATTCCAGTTCAAACCAGTCTTTAGCGTGCGGTTCATTCACAGCTGACTCTGGTGGAAAACAAAAACATGGCTTAGGATATCGGCACGAATTGGGATGATGAAACACTCTTTTTTAAAATTAAAAAAATTTAAAACACAACACATCATACATAGGAACGAATACTTATAAATAATAACAATGCACGTACCGCTTGCCTTGTTCAGAAACTTGATTTCGTCTACGATGTCCGGGATAGACACAATGTCAGCATCACCTGTGCGTTAGATACCCGTTTTATCCACCACAACAAACCCGTAAATTCGTTTATGAATAAAAACATTCTTAACAATGTGTAATAATAATAATAATAATAATAATAATAATAATAATAATAATTAAACACTTACTGTTACGATAGACAGCCATCTCCTCTTTGAAGTATTCTCCAAAATGAAATAAAATATAAAGCTTTAAAATAAAATATAAAGCACTTTAACATTTTACCTCGTGAGGATCTTTGTTTAGAAGTCATGTAATACACGCTATTCTTTTTAAACAGCTCTTTTAACCATTTTTACCTCCTAAAGGTTTGTGTTTAGAATGTGTGTAATACAAACGATTCTTTTAAACAGATTCTTTTTTAAAAAACGCTTTACCTCCTTAAAGTTTATTCAAAGGTGAAATGGGATTCCCTAAACGTAATCAACATTTTGTTTTTATTTATTTCAAAAAACAAATATTCTACTCATATATGTACACATTCAAACATCATGCTTTTCTAACAATGTGTTTACACAAACGAAATAACGCCACACAGTAACACAAACACATCCCCATATTAAACACATTATTTCTTTTCAGACGTATTTCACCCCACCAAAAACAAAACTCATTAACATAAACACCTTTTGTTGGGAGGGGTCTATTCACCCCACAACCCTCTCCACCACTACCAGACACAAATTAGCCAGATTGACCCCCTGATACACTCGATAGGGTTACCCCCCAGCCCTGTCATAAATTAAAGTGTACCTACAGACCTGTCGGCCTGAGAAGGCAGGGCCATAAATTATCAACACACTACTTTGATTGACAGTTTGACAGAAAGTGTATGATGTAACTACTTGTGTCATTTGAATTTGGTTACCAAAAGCTTCATCCTTCAAGCCAGGAAGTAAACCCTATGTTACACCTATGTTACCAGATTGCATGTATACACTGAACAACAGCCTCAACATTACCTACGGGGTCATCAGCATCCCAGATGTTAAATGCTGTCCCTCATGACAGCAAAGATCACTCCATGCAGCTTCTGGATGACTCTGCTCATAGACGCTCTGCCCTTACTGGAGGAAAAAGAGACACACACACACACACACACACACACACACACACTCATACTCAGCTTTATCCACTTGTTTTCCCTGCAGTTGATGATGATGGGGTTGTGCACGTGTGCTGGGAAAATACTGGGAAAATCAATCCTGGGTTTAAAGTGTGAACAGATAGCAGGATCAATTTTTTTTTTTTTTTTTTTTTTTTTTTTTTACGTGTATGAGGGTCTTATTCAAACTTTTACACATGCTCAATGTGTTTGATATATATAAATATATTAAAGAAAATGTTTAAAATAGCCAGTCCAATTCTGTTTACATACATTAAGCTTATTAAAAACTGCTGATGATTAGATGCCAGATTTGTAGGATTAACACCTTCTGGTAAACAATTATTGCTGTTGTAAGTTTTTCACATAAATAGATTCAAAGAGTTTCTGTACAATTGTGTTTCAGACTTTGTGTGAACACTTTGGGGAAGAAGCACATTGTGTGTCATGTATCCATGAATGCGTGTGACGGCAATCAAACTTGAGCAGGTCTAATTATGATGATGATTCCTAACAGCTCAGGAACACCATGTCTGAGGATTTATTCTTCCTAATGAAAATAACTGTACACACTGCAGATTCTAACGCTAATCTGTCTCAGTTGATCTCTGGTGCAGTGTAACTGCGTGAAACACTGGACAACGGAGTCTTTCCTGTCTTTCCACTTTATTTCCAGGGTGATGTTGACATGTATATGGAATTATAATCCCTGGGGTGTGTGTGTGTGTGTGTGTGTGTGTGTGTGTGTGAGATCTTTTCAGTGGATCAGACCTATGAACTCATGTTCTGTCTGGAAGAGCTGACCTCTGACAACAGCGAGCTTAAACCAGAGCATCTAGCACATGTGCAACACACACACACACACACACACACACACAGACACACACAATCTTAAAATCCACGCCATTTGCTTTTTTTTTATCAGGTTTTTCAGTTGTGATTGTGTGATAAATCGTTTATTTCACTCTTAATTTAATGTTCAGCACAAACTGAAGTGTAAATGATGGGGCAGTGAGATGAAAATATACTTTTCTGACACTTGAAGTCATTTTCACAGTGGATGATGCGTGTTCATAAACAGTGATTAGTGAAAAGGAAGCTGAAAAAGCAGTTAACAAAGAACGCTGTTTATTTGAAGAACATGTTAAATCTCTGACAGAGTTCACTGTTTTCAGTTAGAGTTTTTATTCTTCTTTATCATTGTATATTTTTGTCCATTTCTTAAAAAGTTATGTTCGGTACATCTGGCACAAATTTACTTCCATATTACTATAGAAACGATAACGTATCAGAACCAGAGCATTAATATAAACCTGGGACTCACAGCTGCACTACTGTCAGAGCTGCTGTTACAGAACACTAATCAAAATCTTCTGACCAATCAGAATCCAGATCTGAACAATCTCTGTGGTATACAGGATATGAAATGGGGTGTGTGTGTGTGCACGCATGTGTTCAGGATGATAATGTCAAGTCCACAAAGCTGGAGCTGAACTTGGCGATGGCCATCATGAAGGAGGGAACAGTCGAGGCACACACACACACACACACACACACACACACACACACACACACACTGCAGTTATGTTAATTCACACAAAGCCCGCACATTATCTCACTGTACTGTATATAAAACCGAATGAATGAAATGTTTTGACATTTAATAAAAAAATACTTTTCTTATTGATTTTTTCAAAAACTGTTGCATTTCTCCAGATCTGTGTGTTTCCCTCTCAATCTCTTAAGCATTACACCTGAAATACCGCACAATAGAACACAAAAATAAGCTCTTGCATAGTTTCCTAGACAAAAAATCATGTTAAATACATGAACTAATTTTATACAACACAAGAAATGGGGATCAGATATCAGAGAAAATAAAGAACAGATTAGATCTGATCCTGTAACCAAAAGATCTACACTATATTAAACACCAACTAAAGGACGGAGTGAGAAATGTGACTTGTGGTGAGTCTCCTAGGGGCTTCTTCACATAAACTCCTCAGATGCTAATCCTGTCAGGTGAGAATCCCACCAATGTCATGAAACTGTTCCTGTCCATTTCAGCTCCGTCTTCCACTGACTGGGTTCAGCTGGAGTTCGTGTGGTTTTTCACCTGCTGTTCCAAATAATCCCTCAGGTTTTCATTGGGATTGAGGAAATGTCGTCCAGGGATCACAGGTCATTCTACTCAGTGCTGAGATGTGTGTAGTCTATTAATATATAAAAGACGGATATCTGAATTAATAACCAAAAACTAGACTGTGGTCCTTCATGATCAACAGCATGTAATCATCTCTGCTGCAAGGAAAACATTATTATCTCCTGTTCATAATCATTCAACATTCCTTCATTCTTATAGAATACATTTGTTAGAACATTTAGCTAGAACAGATGAGAACTTCCACAAGATCTAACAGGACCATGAGCAGATATTTACCATCACATCACTGCTCTTATACAATCACAGGCTGTAGAGCTTTATTTTGAAAACAGTGATCACTGCTGTGTGTTTTATCTCTTGTTCTACACGTGTATTTAAGTGCAGACGTTAAGAACAAGCGGAGGGGAACTTTACAGGAATGACAGAAGACACGGTGTGGAGGTGGAGTGCTGGAAGGAGTGTCAGAGTAAAGTGACTCCTTAAATAAAATATTTGTAGCAGTGTGGCATCAGAGATGATGATTTTAATTCGCTTTTATGAGAGCGGAGAAGAAAATCTGCTGTCGATCAGAAACAGGGAAAAGCCGAGATCATCTGATTCAGACAAAAGCAGCAGTATGAAGTCAGAGATAGCAGGGTGTCACAAGGAGACGAGGTGTTCATCTACAATCACTCTCATGCACTCAGTGCTGACATTTTGTAGACTCTGTCTGACTCCCTGTCTTCTGCTTTCACATCAATTTTAAATCAATACCAAACAGCATTAAAGCTCATTGTTAGAAAAAGTCTGATTAAATAGAATATAGTACAATTTTAACCCAGTATCTGATTATCTGATATTTACTGCAACTCAAATTAATGTACAAAATAATGTACAAAATAATGCTGTCAGTCTTTTAATTTGTTTCAGTGTTTATCTAAAAAAAGATTGTTACTCACATCAGTGTGTGTAGTTTGTAATGTTCATCATTCTTCAGAGCAGAGAGACACTTCACTCCTGAGTCTCCTATTTTATTCCCATACAGATGCAGTTCTCTCAGGTGTGAGGGGTTTGATCTCAGAGCTGAAGCCAGAGCAGCACAGCCTTCATCTGAGACACCACACCTATACAACCTGCAGAGACACAATGACACACTCTTCACACTCTCAGTTTATGGACATCAAGACATACTTTGTGTATCTTGAAATGAGTGTGTGTGTGTGTGTGTGTGTGTGTGTGTGTGAGAGAGAGAGAGAGAGCGAGAGAGAGAGAGAGAGAGGGAGGGAGAGAGCGTGTGAGACTGTGAATGTTTAAATGGTTTATTCAGTACTGACAAGAACAAATCTGACTGTTTTATTTATAGAGAATTTGTTTCTGTTATTTTACACACATTCCAGTGACTTGGAAGAACATTAGACCCTGTTTTATTATTATCAAAGTGAAATCATTTTAAAAATCACTCGTTATTTATGATGAGACACTTAATGTTTTGATGTATTTTTAATGAATTTTAGTGCATAGTGTGTGTGTGTGTGTGTTTTCATTACTGAGGAAAACTGCATAAGTTTACATTTATATTTACTCACTTGGCAGACGCTTTTATCCAAAGCGACTTACAAATAAGCAAAGTGATATATCAAGCAGAGAACAATACAAGTAGTGCTACCATACAAGATCCATTAATTGCATTCCAGAGGAGGCAAAGTGAACAGAGTAGAGGTGTAAGTGCAAATTTTTAAAAATTTTTTTTAAATGAGTTGGTTAGGTGTTCATGGAAGAGGTGGGTCTGTAGCTGTTTTTTGAAGATGGCGAGAGATTCTGCGGTCCGGATTGAGATGGGAAGTGCATTCCACCACTGAGGAACAGTTAGTGTGAAGGTTCTGGAAAGGGACCTTGAGCCTCGCTGAGTGGGAACTACTAAACGTCGGTCGCTAATCGATCGCAGATTGCGTTAGGGAACGTAGGCCTTCAGGAGAGAGTTGAGGTAGGGGGGCGCTGTTCCTGACAAGGTCTTGTAGGTGAGCATCAAGGCCTTGAACTTGATGCGGGCAGCTACAGGAAGCCAGTGGAGGGAGATGAAGAGGGTTGTGACTTGGGCTGTCTTGGGCTAGTTGAAGACGAGGCGCGCTGCAGCATTCTGAATCATCTCAAGGGGTTTGATGGAGCTGGTTGGGAGGCCTGAAAGCAGTGAGATGCAGTAGTCCAGTTTAGAGATAACAAGAGCCTGGACTAGTATCTGTGTAGCCTGTTCAGTTTTGTAGGGTCAGATTTTCTTGATGTTGTACAGGATGAACCTACAGGACCTTGCAGTTGCTGAGATATGGTCTGTAAAGGTCAACGAGTCATCAAGAATCACCCCAAGGTTCCTGGCCGTCCTGGATAGAATGAGTGTTGAGGGAGCTGAGCTGTACAGTGAGGGTCTGGTTGATTGAGGGACAGGCTGAGATGACGAGAAGCTCAGATTTTGCCAGGTTGAGCTTAAGATGGTGTTCCTTCATCCAGACCGAGATGTCCGAAAGGCTAGCAGAGATGCGTGCAGAGACGGATGGATTGTCAGGCTGGAAGGACAAATGGAGCTGGGTGTCATGAGCATAGCAATGATATGAGAAGCCATGAGACTCAATCACCTGCCCTAGAGATGTAGTGTAGATAGAAAAGAGGAGTGGACCCAGAACTGACCCCTGTGGAACGCCGGTTGTGAGTTACTGAGTTTCAGAAATACCTCCCCTCCATGATACCTTGAAGGATCTGTCAGAGAGATAGGATTCCACCCAGCGCAGAACCGTTCCAGTGAAGCCCAGGCTGGAGAGAGTTGACAGGAGGATCTGATGGTTCACAGTGTCGAAAGCAGCAGAGAGGTCAAGTAGGATGAGGAAGTTTAACCCTCTTACCCCGTATGGCCGAAAAACCGGCTTGCCCGTCTTTGATCTATTCCCGTAAGGACGATATACTGGCTTGGTCGTCTATGCCAAATCCCCGTAAGGCCGATATAGAGGATTTACAGTGTAAACGTTAACCCCATAAGGCAGGTGTACTGGCATTACTCTGCTATGATTCCTTACTTATTTAATTATTATTTTTTGACCCAGAAGGTTGATGACGTCACGACGTGATTACGTTATTACGCCGGCATTACGATGAAGCTGATCCAAGCGTGAATATTGGTGCACTAGTAGAAGTGAACTAAAAATGGCAAAGCGAAAAGCTAATCGTGTTCCAGCTAAAGTTACACCTACAGTGAACACAGGTACATCTAAAACAGTGAAAAAAAAGAAAACATACACAGTTACACAGGCGAGAGCGAGGATTCTAGATAGTGACAGCAGTGAAAGTTCAGCTGATGTTGAAACCGAAACTGATAGAGACGCAAACTCTCCTGATTCAGACCCTGATCCGTCCTCATCTTCAGCATCAACCAGTGCGATTGACACTGCAGGGGTCTGGAGTCATAACCTGACCATCTCTGTGCATTCGTGAAAACACTACCTGCTGTTCTGATCATCACCAGAAACTTGACTTTTGGCGCTAAAATGCATTTATTTATTTATTATTTATAAAGGCATTGACCGCACTGATGCTCGTATGGTACTTCTAAATGAATAGAGGGATTTTAGCGAGCATTTTTTCATAATTTCTCTAGTTAAGAATTGTGCTCTAAGTTTAGTAAAAACACTGAACTGCTTCATTTTCAAAGTAATATTACACAAATACATTATCATAACTTGTTTCAAGGCCTAAAAATGTTCAAATTAAAATGTTGATTTTGGCCCAGGAACTCAGGGTTGGCGGGCTGTTTCTCAGGGGAATATAGGGTTATGAGACATAATACTTTGGGAACTTAGGGGTAAGAGGGTAAATACTGCTTGTCTATTTGGCTGCTTCTGTAACACAGATCTGGCAACCTGGTTCATAGCAGCTAAACACAGATGTATTGAAAGAATCCTCACTAACGGAACAAAATTTGCACTTTAAGAATTTCACCCTGCATCACACACAGTGTATTTTGTTTGTGTCTGCGCTGCAGTTTGTGTGATTAGTTACAATGTTGTAATAAATTTCACAGTAATTTTAGACACATTGCAGTCGCATCAAGTCACGTTTTGTGCTGCAGCTTCTCACATACGTACATCTGACCCAAAGACTCTGTGACAGATCATCAGTGTGCAGTGAAAAGAAACAATCTTCCTCCTCAGGACATTGATGATGAACCTAAAACCTCTGCTTCAGTCTCACTATTAGAGAATGTGTCTTACTGAGGAGCAGGTCATGTGACTCTCAGAGAGATGATCTTACCTCAGTATCTCCAGTTTACAGAGAGGATTCTCCAGTACAGCAGAGAGACACTTCACTCCTGAGTCTCCTAGATTATTCACAGACAGTTTCAGTTCTCTCAGGTGTGAGGGGTTTGATCTCAGAGCTGAAGTCAGAGCAGCACAGCGTTCATCTGAGATATCACAATCACACAACCTGCAGAGACACAATGTCACACTCTTCATCAACACATTTTCATTACTTTAAAGATGATGTGTGGGATTTTATTATTCAGAATGACATGAGGATTTAATATCATCTGTTTATTCTAATTAACAATGTGCCTCATTTATAAAACTGGATATGAACGGGTTTGTGTGTAAATCGTTTGTACGAGCGTTTACACAAGAAATTTGCTATTCATGAAAATCCTGTTCATTCGTATTCTACTCGTGCTCCTGAGTGTGTGTACATTTATACATAAGAAGTCTTTATTTATCACATATACATTACAGCACAGTCAAATTCTTTTCTTCACATTTCCCAGCTTGTTAGGAAGTTGGAGTCAGAGCGCAGGATCAGACATGATACAGCGCCCCCTGGAGCAGATAGGGTTAAGGGCCTTGCTCAAGGGCCCAACCTTCTGATCAGTAACCCATAGACTTAACCATTATGATTTTGCCTTAACTTATAATTTGCATGGATTACTGTAATTTTATATCTGGAATATTCATGTGAGTTTAAATTGTTTATTTTTAACATGTTTATAGTGTTTAGCAAACTCCTTTATCCAGAGAGACTTTATGGCTGCATTTACTCTGCAGGTCTTGAGGACCCGCTTACATCTTCTTTTAAAAGTGACCCATATCCGATATCTGCATTTACACTATACACTTCGTGAAACAACCCGAGGTAGACGTCACTGGAAGCTTTGGCCAAAAAGGAAGTAAAAATGACGCAATTTGCAACGGACGCAGACGAAAATGTAATACAAGCTTTTGTTTTCCGCACCATATTTAAAGGTCAGCAAAACATCGGTCTCTTAAGGCGGAGAGAAAAAAAGATGAGAGCCCTTGTTGAGAGTTGTGTTTTCATGGTTGGTGTCCACCTGAGTTGACGGCATTCGCCACTCTCACTTTTCAAATGACGTACGACTCGCATTGTCAGGGGAATATCCGATCTGCCTGATAACGTGGCAGATGCAAATGCACGTATCCGATTCATATGAAATTTTTTCCATATATGAATGAGCCCTGAAACGGATCTGAGAACATTGGAATCCATGTGCTTTTTTCCTGCGTACATGTTCATGGGTCATATCCGATCTGTGACACACGGGAGGAAAAAATCTACATTGGAGACACTTGAAGCATGTAGTGTAAATGCGGCCATAGAAGTGCTTTGGAGTTTCTATCAAAAATATATCCTCATGCTACTTCACTAGATCAGGGACTAAGAGCACCACTGAGATAATTTGTGAATATCAGATGTTTTATATTATTGGCATTTATTTAAAAATATTTTAAAAGTGAGCCAATACAAACCCATAAATTAAGACAAATAAAACTAATAATTAAAGCGAGTACGAAGAAAAGCTGCAGTTTGTGTGATTAGTTACAGTGTTGTAGTAAATTTCACAGTAATTTTAGACACATTGCAGTCGCATCAAGTCACGTTTTGTGCTGCAGCTTCTCACATACGTACATCTGACCCAAAGACTCTGTGACAGATCATCAGTGTGCAGTGAAAAGAAACAATCTTCCTCCTCAGGACATTGATGATGAACCTAAAACCTCTGCTTCAGTCTCACTATTAGAGAATGTGTCTTACTGAGGAACAGGTCATGTGACTCTCAGAGAGATGATCTTACCACAGTATCTCCAGTTTACAGAGAGGATTCTCCAGTACAGCAGAGAGACAGTTCACTCCTGAGTCTCCTAGTTTATTCCCAGACAGATCCAGTTCTCTCAGGTATGAGGGGTTTGATCTCAGAGCTGAAGTCAGAGCAGCACAGCCTTCACCTGGGATATAACAACAACCCAACCTGCAGAGACACAATGACACACTCTTCATCAACACATTTTCATTACATTAAAGATGATGTGTGGGATTTTATTATTCAGAATGACATGAGGATTTAATATCATCTGTTTATTCTAATTAACAATGTCCCTCATTTATAAAACTGGATATGAACGGGTTTGTGTGTAAATCGTTTGTACGAGCGTTTACACAAGAAATTTGGTATTCATGAAAATCCTGTTCATTCGTATTCTACTCGTGCTCCTGAGTGTGTGTACATTTATACATAAGAAGAAGTCTTTATTTATCACATATATATTACAGCACAGTCAAATTCTTTTCTTCACATTTCCCAGCTTGTTAGGAAGTTGGAGTCAGAGTGCAGGATCAGACATGATACAGCGCCCCTGGAGCAGATAGGGTTAAGGGCCTTGTTCAAGGGCCCAACCTTCTGATCAGTCACCCATAGCCTTAACCGTTGATCCACCACTGCCCCAGACTAAATAATGTAAACACTGACTTGATCAACTTCAAATCATATAATTTGCATGGATTACTGTAATATTATACCTGGAATATCCAGTTGAGTTTAAATAGTTTATTTTTAACATGTTTACAGTGTTTAGCAGACTCCTTTATCCAGAGCGACTTATAGAAGTTCTTTGGAGTTTCTATCAAAAACACATCCTCATGCTAGTTCACTAGATCAGGGACTAAGAGCACCACTGTGAACATTTGTGAAAACCAGATGTTTTATATTATTGGCATTTATTTAAAAATATTTTAAAAGTGACCCAATACAAACCCATAAATTAAGACAAATAAAACTAATCATTAAAGCGAGTACGAAGAAAATCAGACTTTCAGAGACTTTTGTAAATCCGGTGGAAAATTCGAGCTGGGTTTGACTCACGCAAACATTTACACACAACTTTACTAAAAGATCGATAAATGACCCCAAAGTCATTAAAATAATACTTTGGGTGTTGATAGGTCTAAAGGAGTGAAAACAACTGGAGAGGTTAGAGAACAACTGTGAAAGATGGTGGAAGGTCGTCAGTGGTCTGTGTTCCCCAGAGGGAAAAAAGTAAGTATGAGACTGATAAATTCACAGTGAAGTCCATTGGACTGCTTCTGTAAAGCAGATCTGGCAACCCTTTTCATAGCGACTCCATTTTTAATTAAAAATTATTTATTGAACGTTTCACACATAAAATGTATTGACGTGTTAAGTTCTATGACATTAACTTCTCATTTTAATTGATAAATTCTCTATTTTCAGATCATTTGCACCATTTCCCTGCTGCATTTAAACCCTGCATCACACACAGTGTATTTAGTTTGTGTCTGAGCTGCAGTTTGTGTGATTAGTTACAGTGTTGTAGTAAATTTCACAGTAATTTTAGACACATTGCAGTCGCATCAAGTCACATTTTGTGCTGCAGCTTCTCACATACGTACATCTGACCCAAAGACTCTGTGACAGATCATCAGTGTGCAGTGAAAAGAAACAATCTTCCTCCTCAGGACATTGATGATGAACCTAAAACCTCTGCTTCAGTCTCACTATTAGAGAATGTGTCTTACTGAGGAGCAGGTCATGTGACTCTCAGAGAGATGATCTTACCTCAGTATCTCCAGTTTACAGTGAGGATTCTTCAGTACAGCAGAGAGACACTTCACTCCTGAGTCTCCTAGATTATTCAGAGACAGTTCCAGTTCTCTCAGGTGTGAGGGGTTTGATCTCAGAGCTGAAGTCAGAGCAGCACAGCCTTCACCTGAGATATCACAATCCTCCAACCTGCAGAGACACAATGACACACTCTTCATCAACACATTTTCATCTTGGTTTAAAACTTACTGTAAAGATGATGTGTCTGTTATGTTGGACTGTCTCCCTTCTCTTGTCCAATCACAAGATATTATTAATACTGACCAATTATGGTGTAAAACTACTGCTGGTTTATGTTAAAAGTAACGAGTCAGGGTTTTTTAAATCTCTGTATAAATGTGTTTTTATACACATATCTAAGTGTATTTAATTATTACTTTATTGCACAAGTGATATGTTTAATGACTAATATATTTGTTCTGTATGTTGTACTGATTTAACTGAAAAAACAGAATTGTACACAACTATTAACTGCAGCTTTTAGTGAGTACTGTGTCTCTCAGAGAGATGATCTTACTTCAGATTTTTTACTTTACACTGAGGATTCTCCAGTAGAGCAGAGAGACGCTTCACTCCTGAGTCTCCTAGATTAATCCCAGTCAGATCCAGTGTATTCACAATCAGATGCAGTTCTCTCAGATTGGAGGTTTCTGAGTTGAGCACTGACGCCAGAGCTCTCCCACCACTGTCTTGAATTGTATCACACCTGATACTGAAGGAAATAATACATAATGAACTAACAGTAATGCAAATTATCAAACAAGTCCTCAAAGCTTTCACTGCAACTTCTCAGTTTCAAAAGCGCAAACATCAGTTAGACAAAAGTCCCACACAGTCAGAGCTGTTCAGATTCGGCTTGGTGGGAGTTTTCAGCTGCGTACATCATCACACACACATTGTATAAACATGGAGTATAAGATCCAGGACACCAAATGGGAAAGCAAGAGTTTGATCTATAATGTTATTAATAGGAGAAAAGAAAGAGTCTGAAGTGTCATGAAGAGTTAGATTGATCTGAACAGCTAAGACATTTGATTTGTTCTCTTAACACTGTAACAGTAGAACAGTTCTATTCAGCTTTACTTACATTGCTTTTCTGGATGCTGCAATCACAGGCATCACCTTCACAAGAATCTCATCTCTTATTTTATCTGTAGAGCTATATTTACTCAGGTCAAATTCCTCCAGCTCCTCTGCTGATGTCAGTAAGACAAATACCAGAGCAGACCACTGTGAAGAAGAGAGTTCACTTTGTTTTCCAGATTTCAGGTAGCGTTGGATTTCCTCCACTAGAGAATTGTCCCCCAGTTCATTCAGACAGTGGAACAGATTGATGGATTTCTCTGTAGGGGTATTTCCACTGATCTTCTCCTTGATGTAATGTACTATGTCCCCCTTTCCTGTCTGGGAGATACTTCCTGTATGTGTTACTAAGCTATGCAAGACTTTCTGATTGGACTCCAGTGAGAGACCCAGAAGAAAGCGGAGGAAAAGATCCAGATGTCCAGTCTCACTCTTTAAGGCCTGATCTACAGCACTCTTGTGGACATCTGAAATTGTCTTAAAGACCCGACTCTGTACAAGAACATTTCTCTTTTCCTTCATGAATGTCAGGTGCACATACAGAGCTGCGAGATGCTCCTGAATGCTCAGATGAACAAAGCTGTACACTTTACTCTGGTGAAGTCCAAACTCTTCTCTGAAGATCTGCGTACACACACCTGAGTACACTGCTGCTTCTCTCACATCAATGCCACACTCTCTCAGGTCTTCCTCATAGAAGATCAGGTTGCCTTCCTTCAGCTGCTGAAAAGCCAGTCGTCCCAGTTTGAGAAGCATTTCTTCATCACTCTCCTGCTTCTTCGAGTACTTTTCTCTTATGATGTTTGTCTGAATGATGAGGAAGTGTGTGTACATTTGAGTCAGAGTCTTGGGGATCTCTCCACTCTCTGCTTCACCCAACATTCTCTCTAGAACAGTGGCTGAAATCCAGCAGAAGACTGGGATGTGGCACATGATGTAGAGGCTTCTTAATGACTTCAGGTGTGTGATGATGTTATTGGCCAGGCTCTGATCACTGATCCTCTTCCTGAAGTACTCCTCCTTCTGTGGGTCATTGAACCCTCGTACCTCTGTGACTCGATGGACACACTCAGAGGGGATTTGATCAGCTGCTGCTGGTCGGGAGGTGATCCAGATGAGAGCAGAGGGAAGCAGATTCCCTTTGATCAGGTTTATCAGCAGCACATGCACTGATGCTGATTCAGTTACATCACACACTCTCTCTGTGTTCTGGAAATCCAGAGGAAAACGACACTCGTCCAATCCGTCAAAAATGAACAGAACCTTTTCCAAACTGGACATTTCTGTTTCTTTTGTCTCCTTAAAACAGACATGAAGGAGATCCATCAGACTCAGTTTCTGGTCCTTCATCAAATTCAGCTCTCTGAAAGGAAGTGGAAACATGAGCTGGACGTCCTGATTTACTTTCCCTTCAGCCCAGTCCAGAATGAACTTCTGCACAGAAACTGTTTTTCCGATGCCAGCGACTCCCTTTGTCAGCACAGTTCTGATGGGTTTGTCTTGATCAGATAAGGGCTTAAAGATGTCATTGCATTTGATCGGTGTTTCCTCTGTTGTTGTTCTTCTGGATGCTGCCTCGATCTGTCTCACCTCATGTTCTTTATTGACGTCTCCACTGTCTCCCTCTGTGATGTAGAGCTCTGTGTAGATCTCATTCAGGAGTGTTCGGTTTTCCAGGTTTATCATCACTCCATTTAAACACTGAAACTTCTTCACCAGATTTAATTTAAACTTTTTCTGGAAGTAATTTACAGCAGCAGGTTCTGGGTTGTGTCTGTGACAGGGTGAAGTAGGAAGACATGGTGAGACATGGGGTCTAATTATTAGAGTTTAAGATCACACTTTTTTCTGACTGTTACCACAGATAACCATTCTTTATGATGTTCTCACTGTGTATTTGCCTTATTCTACAGTATGTTTTCTATAATCTAATCACTCTGCAGGAAATAACAGCAGAGATGTTTATAATACCAGCGCGTATGACATGACATGTCATACATGACATGTATGACAGTGACATGACATGACAGTGTCACAGTCATGTTGTTGGGTTTGATCTTACCCTGTAGCTATGATGATGTTTTTTTCTCTTCTGTCTCCTGACTTCTGTAGAACACTGGGAATAAAAACTGTAGCTGTTAAAGACAATAACTTTCATCACTTTAATACAGGTGTCTAAACTTTAGCCCTTATTTTAGACAAATAATAGTAGTAAGGGCATTAATATTTAGAAAACACACTGCTAAATACAACATCATCAACATTGTGGACCTGGAGAAAAATGTGTCCGTTTTAATTTGAGGTTTTCTAGTTTTGTTTTTCTTTATCTTCATCTAGATGTGTTAAATAACTTAGAACATGGCACCTTATCATGCAGGAAATGAAAGCTGAAATTCTGATCTATTGTCTCATTCATCTTTTATCTCCAACCCAAATGTCTTCAGTGTATAGCAAAAGTGAAAGAATTGGCCTCGCTGTTCCAATACTTGTGGAGGGGACTGTATATGGTCATTATGGTTGTAACAGAACATGAGGACATCATTCAGAATAAACAGATAATGTGTCCTGAATGGATGCAGATACAGATCATTATTATTTTAAAAACCTGCTAGAAAGGTTCACAGGTATAAAAATCTGTAACTCGATCCAGAATTATACGACACTGTGGATGAGATTCAGTCGTCACCTGTAGGGACAATTTAGTTATCAGTAGACCTACTGACATGATTTTGGGAGGTGAGATGTTTAAATTGAGGAAAATGCTGATTGTGATTATTATTATTAATAAACTCTGTAATGTCAGTTATATGATTTATGGTAAATAATCAGTGCCTGTGTTCATATAAAGAGTCTCCATTTTCTAATATATTTGACAGAAATACTCAGACACATCACTCTTCATGGAGACACGTCCAAGTAACCGTGATCTCAATGGTGCCTGGATTTTAGCACAAAACAACAATGTTGTTACTTTGCACTTCCTGTTCATTTTAGAATCAGTCTTGAATACTTATTTCTGTTTCATGAAATTTTATAGTCTGGTGTTTATGTACATTATATTATTTTTTAGAACTGTCATTTCCCATTATTATTATTATTATTATTAGTAGTAGTAGTAGTAGTGTCATTACATATTGTTTCTTATAGATTGTTTTGCTTATATTTGCATTTCTTGCTTTAGCATTTAAGACATAACCTGTAAGACATTTTGATCTTCATAAAGTTCTGTAGTATCAATAAACACCAAGAAACTAAAATATAAATCAGAATAGCTGCTAATGATTGTGTAGCACAGACATTACTGTGACTTTAACTATGAGAATTATGGGATGTTACCTGTGTACAGATGAGGAGTCTCTATTTCTAAAGTTCCACAGAGGATCCATAGACGCATCACTCTTCATGGAGACACAGCTGGGTTCTGGGGAGTCTGATCTCTTTCTCTGTAGTTTACTGTACAACATTATAAAAAGTCATCGTTTACATCGTATACAGCATTTACAGATATTGACTGACTTGTAATTTGAGTTAATTTGCTCTAATAATGAACAGTGGAATGTACACACAATATTATTTAAATATTTTTCAAACTTTCCTACGGACCCCTGCAATTACCACAGCCTTGTTTCATTTGGCCTGCGTGAACTTGGATAAAATAACACTGAAACGGCTCGTAGTACACTACTGCTCAACATTTTCAAACTGCCAGAATTCACAGCAGATATCCAAAGTGTAGCCATCTGAAGGTAGTTACCATAAACCTTTGTATGAGTGCACTGGAGTTTCTATCACGGTTTGTCTGGACCACAGTCTGAAATGAGGGTTAAATAAACGCCTGTGTGCTGCACTTGATGTAAGTCTCACTCACGTCTAAAACGATTCAGAAGCACGTGGTGTTTGTGCTGGCAGTGGCGTAACCACAAATTAATAGTTTGTGATGAGGAAATATACAAAATAATATACACTGAGTACCAAAATAACGCCCTGTCTGTGTTTAGTGTATTGTCTCATGTCCCTTTACTGTTCCACTGTATGGTTAACTTTCATAAGGACATCATTTTACATACAATCAACAGAATCTAGCAGTTTTTTCAAGTGATGACTGATAAATTCTTATGCTTAGTATAAATATTTGTTATTATTTTCATATAAACTCACTACATATTTCAGATATGAATATTTAATGACTAAAATACTAGGACATGGAAGCTTACCGTTTTTTTGTGGGCGGAGTCACATTATCTGTGTCCAGGTCAGGGGTCTCCATGTTTGAATATTAGTGTAAACACAGACAGCTCATGGACACACAGCTGAGTCCTGAAGATGTTGATCTCTTCTGCTGGAATTACTGACACTCCTAGAAAACACAAAACAAAACACACAGTTAATATTGGGGAAAAAATCTTTCACATCTCTCAACTAAAGAAAAAAAATAAAACAAAATTGTTTGATAAAACAAAGTTGTTTGTGTGTGTGTGTGTGTGTGTGTGTGTGTGTGCGTGCGTGTGTGTGTGTGTGTGTGTGTACTCAGAGGTGAGGTGAACAGTTCAATAATCAGGGGAGGGAGATCTCAGCTGGAAGGGAGGAGACACAGTTTGAAGTGTAAGTGTGACACTTTAAATAAAAAGTCTGAACCAGAAGGCAGCTAAAATGATTTGCAGTTAATAGAAGTGCTACTTTAAGTCTAATACACTTTCTCTTTAACAGCATTACATGGGTTTTAGTTTAAATAAATGTACTGTAAATTCTGAGCCAGAAGTCAGTAAGTCTGAAATCAGTTGTACTAAACAGAGATGATTTCTGTGAGCCTAAAGTAAGGGTGTTCCGTATGACTGTTTTAGACCGTGAACGATCCATGATCTGTATTTACAGAGGGCTCACACGTACCATAATACATTTTGTCCGTTGTGCTGAAAATGCGTCATCTTGTTTTATGAAACAGACTTTATTCACTAGTTCTCATTGACACACACATGGACAAACCAATAATAACCATTAATCACCTAGAGTGTCTAATATTTTTACACATCCCATAATAACAATAAAGATCTCCGTTTGTGCCGTTGCTTTGGAAACGCATCTCTCACACCACGCCAGTCATACATAGTTCATAGACAAAGCTTATTTACAAGATAGCAATATGACTTCTATCTAAATCTTTCACTAAACTGAGTATTTCATCCTCTTGAAGTGATGTTGGAATCAGTGGCTTCAAGTCACAACAGTAACGTCACAACCCTCTGTTACTAAACCAGTGATTTATTATCATTTATCATCACAATTCATTCTGAAGAGTCTTACTGCATGAATGATTATCAATATGATGATAGCTGGATGGATCGCTATTAGGGATGAAACGGTTACCGGTTTCATGATAAAATTCCCAGTTAGTATTACCGTGTCACGTTTAATTATCATTAAAACTATATGGCCAAAAAATTATCATATTAACAATTTTATTACAGTTACGTCTACAGGATAGTACTGAGCTACAGGAACACTATCCTGCGGAGCCCCTAAGGGGACATGGTGCTGAAAAATAATATGAGAAACTTTCGAGTAAAATGAATTGCTCTTTATTGTGAGCATAGAGTAGGTCACTGTGAACTGATCTGAGTGGGTTTTAGATTTGAAACGTCCCTTTTACTCTTACAGCAGTTAGATGAAGTAAAATATTAATATTTTGTTGTCAGAGATTTCCTCTGTGAAATAAACCATCTACACTTTTTAAAAACATATTACTTCAAAATTCTACAGTAAAATGAACTGATCTGTATTGTGAGCTTATAGTAGGTCTCTATGAACTGATCTGAGAGGGTTTGATCACCTACCAATCTGAAACGTCCCTTTTACTTCAGTCTTAAGACGAAATAAAATATTAACATTTTGGTGTCGGACTTCCTCTGTGAAATGAACCGTTATCAATCTACACGTTTAAAAATATATTCATGTTTAGATTTATAACAATAATAATAATAATAATAATAATAATAATAATAATATAGTTTCTTAAAAGATGTTTTAGTAAATGTATATTTATTTGGCTTACTACTTTATAGTGTCTCTTTAAACTTAATTGATTTTGCCATTATTTAAATGTAAAGGGTTATAAAAACGTTTTTCCTGTACACTCATAAATACTGTCAATTGTTGTGTTTGTTGTGTTCCTTATTTATTTAAAATGATGGTTTAGTATGAAAGTGAAGGAGCTTTTTCTGCTGCTGTTTATGTGCATCTAGATGAAGCGAGATTCCAGGAAGAGCTGCTGCTTAACCGCAGTGTGAAAACCTTCAGCTAACCACTGACTTTATTTCTTTATACTGGAGTCCAAGCTGAAAATAAACCTCTCTGAACCGCTCCACTGTGAAGGTGTTCTGTCTGAACCACGGCCCTGCTGCAGAGAGAAATTAAACCGGAAGTACTGTTTGTACAAACACAACGACGGGGGATTATTATACATCATCATGGCCTTTTCTGGACTTCCGTAGAAGACAGATCTTAAAACATATGATGTTTGTTCCACACTAATAAATCTAAATCCCCCAAACACTGAATGTTCATCGAAGAGAGAAACTTATATATAAAATATATAACACACAGCTGATAAACAGCAGCTTTACAGGGAAGATGTCTTCAGTTCCGGGGAAGTGACGCAGTTTTCTTACTGCTGTTTTTACACGAGTAAAATAAAATATAAAGTCGTTTCTGTTAAAGAAATAACTTACTTTTATTCAGCAGTCCATGTTGTGTGACATTAATATCACCGTTTCTGCCTGGTGTTGAGGTTTTTCTGCTTTTCCAACAGAGACAAAATGGAGTCGAGTCTGAGAGAGAAACTCTTTCACTTTTACCTGTGACGTGTAGCTCCGCCCCCTACCGGCTGAAGCCTGCAGAACGGGGCGGGGCTTCGCGCCGCTGAAAAAGAGAGTTGCGACACGCCCATAGAATTCTACAGGAATAGTGTTGAAGAAATGAACTCATTTCACTTTGCTGTAAAAGAGACTCTTTAGTTTATTTCTGCATGCAGCTGGAGAGATCACATGTTGGAACCACATACTGTACATACTGTTGCGTGGCACAAGCACATACTGTACAGGACACACACACACACACACACACACACTTTTTTACATTCACTAATTCAGTCTCAGTGATCAGCACAAACAATAACATTTTATGGCTTGTGTTTTAGTAATAACATTAGTAATAACAAACCAGGACTGCAATCAGAAGAGAAATAAAACACTAAAGCATTAAAACACACACAGCAATTAAACACACCTGTATTGCACGATGACATCAATAAATAAAAACACGTTCGTCCGGTAAACATGACATATACAATTAAACATGTGGTTTAAAGCTGAGAGGTAGTGAGAGGAGCCGTGTTCAACATGAACACCACGATGACGAGGACGTCGCGGGAAGACACTCGGAGTTGAAGTGCAGGAGGAATAAACCTCATTTCTGACATTCCAGCTGGGGAAAATCGTAATTCTCATCCTCTTGGAGAAAAAAAAATGCAATTCATCTCAGACTGGTCATTTCAAAAACAAGTCATTTCTACCTCTGACTATGGAAAAATGCAATTCGTTAATTCCGACTGGGAAAAATCTTACTTATTATCTTTGGACTGGGAGAAAATACAATTCCCACTTTCTGTGTGTGAAAAAAACCACAATACCCTACATTCCAACTGGGAGAAAAAAAGTTTTTACCATCTTCAGACTGGAACAAAAACATTTCCCAATACCAGACTTCACAATTCTCCATTTCTTACTGGCAAAGTGTTTTCAGTCTTTATTGTAGAGCTGCAACAACTAATCGGTAATAATCCATAATGAAAATTTTGTAAATGTGAGAAATGACATTTGCAGGAAGCTCCACTTTTTGTTCATGTCTAGAGTAATTGCTAACATTTACAAAATGAGCGTACAATAAATAATAAGTCAATTTAATGAAAGTAAAGATCCATGTTTAATAAAAATCTTAATGAAATTAATAAAACAAAATTGAGTTTGTTCAGTTTTATACATGTTCTCATATTTATAGCTTAATTTTGTTGTAATGTGACAAGTAATAATTTCAAGGTTTACTGGGTTTTATAAGATTCTTATATAATTCTTTGCTCTTTTTTCATACTGTGGGTTTTAGTGAAGTGTATTAAAAAACAAACATCATCAATAAACACAACAATTCCTCCTCAGCATTCAGTAACTCCATGTGAGACGCCATCCCAGCAAACAGGGGACGTCCCCCGGACGTGGCGAACGTCCACTTAGGTCCACATTTGGTCTGGTTTATAACGTTCGCTCGCAGACAAAGCCATGGATTTAACCTAAAGGAATGTGGTTATTCCTTAAAAACATCCCTTAAATTAACTTTGATCATGGATTTTATGCAGAAACCATGCTGTTTTTTTTATTTTTGCAGATTGACTTTACTATAGTTTTAGTGCAAATAAACCATAATAAAAATAGAAAAACATGTCCATTTGTGGTTGCTATAGTTTTACTAATAAAAATAATTCATAGCTACTATGGAACAAATATTTTTCTTAATATTGGTTTAGAAACTATTCAATATTCTGTAAAACATGGCCTTTATATTGATCCATTACTGATTATTTTACAAAGATCCAACTAAACCTGCTTATATTTGTACTATAATAATTCTACTGTATTTAAAATGAATAAAAAGATCTGACACCTTGTCATTTTTTCATTAAATCATTTTCCCCACCATTACTGACATTTAAATACTGTCAATTTACTGTGTGCTTCATAATCTAAATCACAGAGCACATATTCATGCAATAGTGAAAGAATCCACCTTTGTGCAGTTATATATTAACTGATTAAAAACTGTAATTAATATCACACAATGTTTATAAGTAGCAGAGTCTTTCATACTCCCATATATGAAGTACTGTGAAATAAATAATTGTCACGTAGCAAATACCCACACAAGCACATTACATCAAGGAAAAACAAACTTGAATGCACAAATGGAAAACTTTTATTATTGCTAAGGGTTCAAAATGTAAGCCACGAAACAGAAATGCAGAATGACAGTTGCTGAATCAGATGCAAGGGATGATTTCCAAACAGCAAGTGAAGGAGAGGCCAAAAAGGATGGAAACGAGTCCGATGCTGAAACTGCTGGAAAAGAAAAATGAAAAAGATTCAGGTAAGACATACATCCTCATGTAAACTTGGGCTACATCAAATTCTACACCCACCATTTAAACCGACACACTGTTGGTCAGGCTGCAACATAAGGTCATTTTATTTTAACCAAAATAATCTTCATAATTATAAAGAAAAACAGTTTCATGCATAATAATGGATGGAAATATAATATTCCCATCAAAATATTTTCAGAATAATCTGTAAACCCAAATTTCTTATCTTCTCAAAAAGGATAAAGATATAATAATACAAGCTTAATAAGATGTAAACAAATGAGACTATAAATATGGACAAGACTACAAACATGTAACCGAATATTGTCACTACAGACACAAATTGTTTGGCATACGTCACAGAAAAGGGGTGAAATGTTTATGATGTCAAACACCAAAAATACTGGTGTGAAAGCACAATTAAAGAACAGTTGTCCCAATAAATACATCTCTCTCTTCATTCACCCTCATGCCTTACTGCACTGGTCTGACTTGCATTGTGCTGCTGAATACGAATCATTTCAGAAGAGTATCTCAGCTCTGTAGGTCCAAAGTGACCGGAATTTAAAATGCAGCACAATCAATAACTCCAGTGAATCCCAGTCTTCTAAAGTGTTCCCATGTATTTGGAGAAACAGACCAAGATCACTTTAAAGTATTGGTATGTCACTTAAATATTTGAAAATTCTGATTGAAAATGTTATGCTTACACTAAATTGATATATACAGTTGCGCCCAAAAGTTTGCATACCCCCTGCAGAATCTGCTAAATCTTAATACTGTTAACAAAATAAGATGGATCATAAAATCCCATGTTGTTGTTTATTTAGTCCTGTCCTGAAGAAGCTATTTTACATAACAGATGTTTACATATAGTCCACAAGACAAGATTATAGCGGAATTTATAAAAAAAATGACCCAGTTCAAAAGTTTACACACCCTTGATCATTAATCCCGTGTGTCGTTACCCGGATGATCAGCGACTGTGTTTATGTTTTGTGAGAGTTGTTCACGAGTCCCTTGTTTGTCCTGTTCTTCAGAAAAATCCTCCAGGTCCTGCACATTCTTTACTTTTCCAGCATCTTCTGCATATTTGAGTCCTTTCCAACAGTGACTATATGATGTTGAGACCCATCTTTTCACACTGAGGACGACTGAGGGACTCGTACACGACTGTCACATAAGGTGCAAATATTCACTGATGCTCGAGAAGGCAACATGATAGATTAAGAGCCAGGGGGATGTAAACTTTTGAACAGGCTGATCAGTGTAAATTGTTATTTTTCTTAAAGAACTTTTTCTTCATTTAGTACCGCCTAATCAGTACTTTGCATTTTTTTCATTTCATGTCTAATAGAAACATTCAAGAAATAATACATTTGATTATTCAATTTCTGAATTATTTCTCACTTGAACGCTTCACAGTACATTAATATGTCTGACAGGCAACTTATTCCTAAGGTCACAGTTGGATGTAGACTGTGCAGAACATTGATTCAGCCTGAATTTATGTACAAATACATATCTTTATTGGAATTATCTTTCCACCTTTATACATTACTACATTCAAATATAAATGAAAGAAATTTACATTCATATTTAAATGATGCATTTAAACATGAACATTTTTTAACTAGCAACGATTTACAAATTGTTTATTTAAAAACAAAACCATGTGTTAAGACTTTAGTTTTATATGTCACAAAAAATAACAGGTATTAAGTTTAATATAAACACGATATTAAGTATTACAATATTAAGTAAGTACGTAAACATCTAGCTTAATGTAATAAAAGTACGGGTAACACTTTACAATAAGGTTTCATTAGTTAACATTTTGTAACTACTTTAGTTAACATGAGGTAAGAATGAACAATACTTCTACAGCATTTATTCATCTTCATTTCAACATTTACACATACATTATTAAAATCAAAAGCTGTGTTTGTTAACATTAGTTAATGCACTGTGAACTAACGTGAACAAACCATGAACGACTGTATTTTTATTCACTAATATGAACAAAGATGAATAAATACTGTAACAAATGTATTGCTCATTGTTAGTTCATGTCAGTTAATACATTAACGAATGAGAGCTTATTGTAAAGTGTCACCAAAACAGGAATCTTTAATAAAAGCAAAAGCACTCTGAACAGTATGGTGTGGAGGTGGGGTACATCTGAGGAACAGCATTTAAGCAGCTTTTTAATTTATCTAGTTTTAAATAGTTTGATGTGTATATATTAGAGCTGCAACTAACGATTATTTTCATAATCAATTAGTTGGCCGATTGATTTTTTCGATCCCTGCCCCTTACACACAACGGAGCATTTTGGATACAAACAGAAGTTTTTGCTCGTGCAGCACAGTTTGATCTCCGCGGTGTTTAATATAAAATTCTTCTCTGCCTTAGAGGACTTTCTTCCTCAGTCACTTGACAATTACTCCGCCGTCTGATGGAGACTGAGGTCTTGCTGGAATAAAAGGCAATGGTGACATGAACAGTAAACTGAAGAAAGACACTGTCTGTGACTCTGGGTATTAGCCTAAACTTTGCGGCGTCACATTACATGCGTATGACGTCATGTGCCACTGACTAGGAAGTGGCTTATACTTCTCGTTAGTAAAAAACCAATAGTGATCCATTTGAGATGATATTACCTTAAAATTCATACCTAAAATTCATACACTAGACCAGTGTTTCCAATCGGGTAAACCAGGTCGGCTTTGTCCTCCTCTTGGGCGGGGTAGGTGGCCCATACCCGGGGCAAGCTCCGTCATGGTCGTCTCCACCGGCAGTTGAGTCGTGCTATCTCTGTGCGACTGGCTGGGACTGCTGGGAAGCCTAGCCAGTCTCTCCCCAGGAGTAGTGACACCAGAAGTTCCAGCACAAGCCCCACCTGTAACAGCGACTCATCCCTACGATCCCAACCCAGAGCTCGGCGACATCTCCGCGCATACAGGACACCGAGAGGCTCCCGCACACTGTGGCAGCACAGGGTAAGATCACCGGCCAGGTGTAACTGTGCTCCTCCAATCGAGGAGGGTTGGGATGGGCATGCTGCCTACTTCTACAGTGACGATGGGCGCTTGTGGCTGGGTGTGGATGGTGCAGCTGGCTAACCAGGGTTTGTTGGCCCGGGAAGATGATGGGGGCGAGTCAGTCAGAATGGGCTCGTCGCGGTCGGCATGGGCTCGTCCCAAGGTGAGGAGTTGGTGAGGCGGTCCTCAGGAGCCGGTCCATGGTGACCCTCCCTGCGACTACCACCGTGCTGAGCTGCTCTGGTTGCATCCATCACTTAGTGATGTGGAGCAGAGTGAGCTCTGCAAAAAATGGTTTGAACTCCTAAGCGGTTACTGCAATATTTTTGTTAAAGCCCTTAAATTAAAGTTGTAACTCTACACTTCAGTCACGTCTTGATTGCTTCATTTCAAATCCACTGTGGTGGTGTACAGGTGCAAAATGACAAAATTGTGTCAGTGTCCAAAGACTTATGGACCCGACTGTATATCACTCCTCAACATTATAATAATTAAATGCTTTTAAAAAATCTATTTAATATTTATGATGTGCTGCATGTGCTGTGCAGGTTTCTGCAGGATTACTGCACACGCGGATCATTCTCTGATCTGGATCTGATCGATAATCTTGGACCCGCCATGCTCCTCAGCGACAGACTCACATTCCTCGGTGCTTACTGTGTGTGTGTGTGTGTGTGTGTGTGTGTGTGTATAAAACATGTTCCTCAGTTCTCTATCTGTTTTAAAAACCTTAGCATTGCACCTGGAAATCACTTTTTTTGGTCTCATTATTTATATAAATCTAATAAAAGGGTACATTATTAATGATGTAGCCATTACAGAGCTTCTCTTCAAGATACATCAACACATCTCAGAAATGACAGATAATTAAATCAGTGTTTTAATTTGATATGACACTGCTATTTTTATTATTTATGGTTTAAATGGTTTAGTTATGTTTCATCATTACCTGAAATAACAAAAACAATAAGGACCCCTGTATTATATTTAAAGGAGAATCAATCGCCTGATTGGCTAAACAGAATGTTAGAGGACGACCGATAATGGATGCTACCGATACCTATAACTAAGATCAGCAGTATCTGCCGATAACCGATGAATCGACCGATAGTTTTTAAATTGATACTGAATGAAGACATAAAAGTGAAAGTTAAATATTGCTGAACTTTATTACAATAATAAACAGTACCAGGAAAATGTACTGTACTGTTTTTAAATGAAATAAAATATAAATATTAATATATTAACTATTAAAAATATAAAATTACATAAGATGTACATCAAACTGAACCAAAGAGTAACACTCCAAATAACAAATAACAATAGAGACGTCCAAAATGAATAAAAAACACTTCAAATAACACAAAAAAAAAGTCAGTGATGGGTTTTATTTCGCCTCTAGAGGGCACTCTTGTAATGACAGCGGACCTTTCTCAGCGGCTCCCAAAGGGGGACGCAACCCGGAAAACTACTGGTGTGGATTTGTTCTTTTTGATGTGGATAGAAAAAGCGGCTGGTTTTCAGTGCTGATTAATCGATCGACATCTACACAGCATGGATGTGCCAGGTTTCACTGCGAACTAGCGAGTGGACACGAGCCATACCAAAGTCTGTGTGGTCTAACGGGTATTATATTGGAGCTTGCAAAAAAAAAGACTTCTATTGGACAAATTAAAAGAGCCAGATGACGTTTTAGTTACTGAAGTTAAGGCGACAGCTGTGTTTGTGCACCAGTATGGATTTATTTAGATACATTAGTCCACAAGTCAATAGAAGCTCCTCAGAAACATTGTAACACAGATGCGTGTATGTGTGTGTAGGGAAGTACCGTGAGTTCCACCGGCTGTACGGAGAAAAGAAGTTCACCGAGGCAGCAAAGCTCCTGCTCTCCCTCATGACAGCAAAGATCGCTCTCTCTCTCTCACACTCACTCACTCACACACACACACACACACACACACACACACACACACACACACACACACACACTGCACTCAGCTTTATCCACTTGTTTTCCCTGCAGTTGATGATGATGGGGTTGTGCACGTGTGCTGGGAAAATACTGGGAAAGTCAATCCTGGGTTTAAAGTGTGAACAGAAAACTGGATCAGATTATTTTTTATGTCTATGAGGGTCTTATTCAAACTTTTGCAGACGCTCAAACATGTTCGATGTATATGTTTGAAATAAATAAATACATTAAGTTTATTAAAAACTGCTGATGATTAGATGCCGGATTTGTAGGATTAACACCTTCTGGTAAACAATTATTGCTGTTGTAAGTGTTTCACATAAGAACATTCAGAGACTTTCTGTACAATTGTGTGCTTCAGACTTTGTGTGAACACTTTGGGGAAGAAGCACATTGTGTGTCATGTATCCATGACTGCGTGTGACGGGAATCAAACTTGAGCAGGTCTAATTATGATGATGACTCCTAACAGCTCAGGAACACCATGTCTGAGGATTTATTCTTCCTAATGAAAATAACTGTACACACTGCAGATTCTAACGCTAATCTGTCTCAGTTGATCTCTGGTGCAGTGTAACTGCGTGAAACACTGGACAATGGAGTCTTTCCTGTCTTCCCACTTTATTTCCAGGGTGATGTTGACATGTATATAGAATTATAATCCCTGGTGTGTGTGTGTGTGTGTGTGTGTGTGTGTGTGTGTGTGTGTGTGTAGGTGATCTTTTCAGTGGATCAGACCTATGAACTCATGTTTTGTCTGGAAGAGCTGACCTCTGACAACAGCGAGCTTAAACCAGAGCATCTAGCACATGTGCAACACACACACACACACACGCACACACACACACACACACACACACAGACACACACAATCTTAAAATCCACGCCATTTGCTCTTTTTTTATCAGGTTTTTCAGTTGTGATTGTGTGATAAATCGTTTATTTCACTCTTAATGTAATGTTCAGCACAAACTGAAGTGTAAATGATGGGGCAGTGAGATGAAAATATACTTTTCTGACACTTGAAGTCATTTTCACAGTGGATGATGCGTGTTCATAAACAGTGATTAGTGAAAAGGAAGCTGAGAAAGCAGTTCACAAAGAACGCTGTTTATTTGAAGAACATGTTCAATCTCTGACAGAGTTCACTGTTTTCAGTTTGAGTTTTTTTCTTCTTTATCATTGTATATTTTTGTTCATTTCTTAAAAAGTTATGTTCGGTACATCTGGCACAAATTCACTTCCATGTTACTATAGAAACGATAACGTATCAGAACCAGAGCATTAATATAGACCTGGGACTCACAGCTGCACTACTGTCAGAGCTGCTGTTACAGAAAACTAATCAACACCTTCTGACCAATCAGAATCCAGATCTGAATAATCTCTGTGGTATACAGGATATGAAATGGTGTGTGTGTGTTTCAGGATGATAATGTCAAGTCCACAAAGCTGGAGCTTAACCTGGCGCTGGCCATCATGAAGGAGGGAACAGTCGAGGCATAAACACACACACACACACACACTGCAGTTATGTTAATTCACACAAAGCCCTCACATTATCTCACTGTACTGTATATAAAACCGAATGAATGAAATGTTTTGACATTTAATAAAAAGATACTTTTCTTATTAATTTTTGCAAAAACTGTTGCATTTCTCCAGATCTGTGTGTTTCCCTCTCAATCTCTTAAGCATTACACCTGAAATACCGCACAATAGAACACAAAAATTCATGTTAAATACATGAACTAATTTTATACAGCACCAATAATAACATCGTATTATATAATTATATTGTACTTATATATTCACTTCTTCAAAATATTCTGTATTCAACTGATACATTTATGGAAAATATTGCAAGTAGTGTATACTTAAGTAATAGAGATGGCACTGATCCCATACGGGTATGATCAGCTGATACTAGCAAACAAATGGGGATCAGATATCAGAGAAAATAAGGAACAGATTAGATCTGATCCTGTAACCAAAAGATCTACACTATATTAAACACCAACTAAAGGACAGAGTGATAAATGTGACTTGTAGTGAGTCTCCTAGGGGCTTCTTCACATAAACTCCTCAGATGCTGATCCTGTCAGGTGAGAATCCCACCAATGTCATGAAACTGTTCCTGTCCATTTCAGTTCCGTCTTCCACTGACTGGGTTCAGCTGGAGTTCGTGTGGTTTTTCACCTGCTGTTCCAAATAATCCCTCAGGTTTTCATTGGGATTGAGGATAATGTTGTCCAGGGATCACAGGTCGTTCTACTCAGTGCAGAGATCTGTGTAGTCTATTAAAATGTAAAAGACAGATATCTGAATTAATAACCTAAAACTAGACTGTGGTACTTCATGATCAACAGCATGTAATCATCTCTGCTGCAAGGAAAACATTATTATCTCCTGTTCATAATCATTCAACATTTCTTCATTCTTATAGAATACACTTGTTAGAACATTTAGCTAGAACAGATGAGAACTTCCACAAGATCTAACAGGAACATGAGCAGATATTTACCATCACATCACTGCTCTTATACAATCACAGGCTGTAGAGCTTTATTTTTAAAACAGTGATCACTGCTGTGTGTTTTATCTCTTGTTCTACACGTGTATTTAAGTGCAGACGTTAAGAACAAGCGGAGGGGAACTTCACAGGAATGACAGAAGACACGGTGTGGAGGTGGAGTGCTGGAAGGAGTGTCAGAGTAAAGTGACTCCTTAAATTAAATATTTGTAGCAGTGTGGCATCAAAGATGATGATTTTAATTCGCTTTTATGAGAGTGGAGAAGAAAATCTGCTGCTGATCAGAAACAGGGAGAAGCCGAGATCATCTTATTCAGACAAAAGCAGCAGTATGAAGTCAGAGATAGCAGGGTGTCACAAGGAGACGAGGTGTTCATCTACAATCACTCTCATGCACTCAGTGCTGACATTTTGTAGACTCTGTCTGACTCCCTGTCTTCTGCTTTCACATCAATTTTAAATCAACACCAAACAGCATTAAAGCTCATTGTTAGAAAAAGTCTGATTAAATAGAATATAGTACAATTTTAACCCAGTATCTGATCATCTGATATTTACTGCAACTCAAATTAATGTACAAAATAATACTAATGTACAAAATAATGTACAAAATAATGCTCAGTCTTTTAATTTGTTTCAGTGTTTATCTAAAAAATATCATTACTCACCTCAGTGTCTGTAGTTTGTAATGTTCATCATTCTTCAGAGCAGAGAGACTCTTCACTCCTGAGTCTCCTATTTTATTCCCAGACAGATTCAGTTTTCTCAGGTATGAGGGGTTTGATCTCAGAGCTGAAGTCAGAGCAGCACAGCCTTCATCTGAGACACCACAATCCCACAACCTGCAGAGACACAATGACACACTCTTCACTCTCTCAGTTTCTGAACATCA
Organism: Ictalurus furcatus; assembly: GCF_023375685.1. NCBI lineage: Eukaryota > Metazoa > Chordata > Actinopteri > Siluriformes > Ictaluridae > Ictalurus > Ictalurus furcatus. The sequence goes on from NC_071266.1 coordinate 26,033,495, forward strand.
AGACATACTTTGTGTATCTTGAAATGAGTGAGTGAGTGAGTGTGTGTGTGTGTGTGTGTGTGTGTGTGTGTGTGTGTGAGAGAGAGAGAGAGATACTGAATGTTTAAAAGGATTATTCTGTACTGACAAGAACAAGTCTGACTGTTTTATTATACAGAATGTGTTTGTCTGTTATTTTACACACATTCCAGTGACTTGGAAGAACATTAGACCCTGTTTTATTATCATCAAAGTGAAATCATTTAAAAATCACTCCTTATTTATGATGAAACACTTAATGTTTTGACGTATTTTTAAATGTATTTTAGTTCATACGGTGTGTGTGTGTGTGTGTTTTCATTACTGAGGAAAACTGCATAACTTTAATACTGCTTGTCTATTCGGCTGCTTCTGTTACACAGACCTGGCAACACGGTTCATAGCAGCTAGACACAGACGTACTGAAAGAATCCTCACTAATAGGACAAAATCATGTGACTCTCAGAGAGATGATCTTACCCCAGTTTCTCCAGTTTACAGAGAGGATTCTCCAGTACAGCAGAGACACTCTTCACTCCTGAGTCTCCTAGTTTATTCTCAGACAGATGCAGTTCTCTCAGGTGTGAGGGGTTTGATCTCAGAGCTGAAGTCAAAGCAGCACAGCCTTCATCTGAGACACCACAATTCCGCAACCTGCAGAGACACAATGACACACTCTTCATCAACACATTTTCATTACTTTAAAGATGATGTGTGGGATTTTATTATTCAGAATGACATGAGGATTTAATATCATCTGTTTATTCTAATTAACAATGTGCCTCATTTATATAACTGGATATGAACGGGTTTGTGTGTAAATCGTTTGTACGAGCGTTTACACAAGAAATTTGGTGTTCATGAAAATCCTGTTCATTCGTATTCTACTCGTGCTCCTGAGTGTGTGTACATTTATACATAAGAAGTCTTTATTTATCACATATACATTACAGCACAGTCAAATTCTTTTCTTCACATTTCCCAGCTTGAGCCCCAGACTAACGAATGTAAACCTTGACTTGATCAACTTCAAATCATATCATTTGCATGGATTAATGAAATGTTGTATAAACTATATATTGTAATTTTATATAATATCCAGTTGAGTTTAAATAGTTTATTTTTAACATGTTTACAGCGTTTAGCAGACTCCTTTATCCAGAGAGACTTATAGAAGTTCTTTGGAGTTTCTATCAAAAACACATCCTCATGCTAGTTCACTAGATCAGGGACTAAGTGCACCACTGACAACATTTGTGAAAACCAGATGTTTTATAATATTGGAGTTTATTAAAGAATATTAAAAAGTGAGCCAATACAAACCCATAAATAAAGACAAATAAAACTAATCATTAAAGCGAGTACGAAGAAAATCAGACTTTCAGAGACTTTTGTAAATCCGGTGGAAAATTCGAGCTGGGTTTGACTCATGCAAACATTTACACACAACTTTACTAAAAGATCGATAAATGACCCCAAAGTCATTAAAATAATACTTTGGGTGTTGATAGGTCTAAATGAGTGAAAACAACTGGAGAAGTTAGAGAACAACTGTGAAAGATGGTGGAAGGTCGTCAGTGGTCTGTGTTCCCCAGAGGGAAAAAGTAAGTAAGTATGAGACTGATAAATTTACAGTGAAGTCCATTGGGCTGATTCTGTAAAGCAGATCTGGCAACCCTTTTCATACTGACTCCATTTTAGCTTCAAAATGATTTATTGAATGTTTTACACATAAAATGTATTGATGTGTTAAGTTCTATGACATTAACTTCTCATTTTAATTGATAAATTCTATATTTTGAGATCATTTGCACCGTTTCCCTGCTGCATTTAAACCCTGCATCACACATAGTGTATTTAGTTTGTGTCTGAGCTGCAGTTTGTGTGATTAGTTACAGTGTTGTAGTAAATTTCACAGTAATTTTAGACACATTGCAGTCGCATCAAGTCACGTTTTGTGCTGCAACTTCTCACATACGTACATCCGACCCAAAGACTCTGTGACAGATCATCAGTGTGCAGTGAAAAGAAACAATCTTCCTCCTCAGGACATTGATGATGAACCTAAAACCTCTGCTTCAGTCTCACTATTAGAGAATGTGTCTTACTGAGGAGCAGGTCATGTGACTCTCAGAGAGATGATCTTACCCCAGTATCTCCAGTTTACAGAGAGGATTCTCCAGTCCAGCAGAGAGACTCTTCACTCCTGAGTCTCCTAGATTATTTATAGACAGATTCAGGTCTCTCAGGTGTGAGGGGTTTGATCTCAGAGCTGAAGTCAGAGCAGCACAGTCTTCATCTGAGACACCACACCTCCATAACCTGCAGAGACACAATGACACACTCTTCATCAACACATTTTCATTACTTTAAAGATGATGTGTGGGATTTTATTATTCAGAATGACATGAGGATTTAATATCATCTGTTTATTCTAATTAACAATGTGCCTCATTTATAAAACTGGATATGAACGGGTTTGTGTGTAAATCGTTTGTACGAGCGTTTACACAAGAAATTTGCTATTCATGAAAATCCTGTTCATTCGTATTCTACTCGTGCTCCTGAGTGTGTGTACATTTATACATAAGAAGAAGTCTTTATTTATCACATATACATTACAGCACAGTCAAATTCTTTTCTTCACATTTCCAGCTTGTTAGGAAGTTGGAGTCAGAGTGCAGGATCAGACATGATACAGCGCCCCTGGAGCAGATAGGATTAAGGGCCTTGCTCATGGGCCCAACCTTCTGATCAGTAACCCATAGCCTTAACCATTATAATGATAAATCCTGGATACAGTTATGTACATCAGCCTCGTTCAGCTGGTAGAGGAGGAGGTGTTGGTCTCATCCATAGTCTAAATCTAGGCGTCACACACAAACCTAGTCATAAATTTAATTCTTTTAAAATTCTTTATACCGGTATAACTTATGTAGCCACAAAAAATAAGTCAATTCCTCTAAATATTATTTACAGACCCCCGGGCCATATACTGAATTTCTTAGTGAATTTGCAGACTTTCTCTCAGACCTGGTTGTGTCTGTAGATAAAGCATTAATCGTCTGTGATTTTAATATTCATTTTGATAACCCAGAAGACCCTCTGAGAACAGCGGTTGTGTCCATCTTAGATTCAGTAGGGGATAATCAGAACGTAATCGGACCTACTCATAATGGTGGTCACACTCTTGACCTCATACTAACAGATGGATTAAATAGAGAAAATATTGTAATTTTTCCGCAGTCTGAAGTTGTCTCAGACCATTATCTTATCTCGTTCATAATACGTATTGATCATAATATTTCCACCTCGCCTCGCTACCGCGTAAAACCTACTTTCACATCAGCTACTGCACCGAGCTTCATCAATAACCTCACAGAGACATCAATTAGATTTGGATCACCGTCTGATCCCAGGGAACTCGATCAGGAGACTGAATGCTTAGAGTCAACACTCCGCTACACGCTGGATAGAGTGGCTCCACTAAAAGAAAATTAGAGAAAAAACTAGCACCCTGGTATAATGATCAAACGCAAACCTTAAAACAGACCACTCGACAATTAGAACGTAAATGACCAAAACCAAACTGGTGATATTTCAAACAGCATGGAAGGAGAGTCTACTGAACTATAGACAATCTCTTAGTGATGCTAGAAAAGTCTCTCTCTCCACCTTAATAGGAGACAACAAAAACTATTCTAGATTTCTATTCAACACAGTAGCAAAACTAACTAGGAATAAAACCACTACAGAGAGAAACACTCAATCATTACATAGCAGTGAAGATTTCATGGATTTTTCATTGGTAAAGTTGAAAATATTAGATGTGAAATTCAGGCTATTAAATTAAAACCAGACAGTATTATAACTAACCCTGTAGATGATAATATAGCAATATCAGATCAAGGTTTAGAATGTTTTACTCCCCTTAGAGAGACCGAACTAGCTTCATTAATCTCTTCAGCCAATTCATCAACTTGTATACTAGATCCTGTACCTACATGTTTCTTTAAACAGATTTGTCCTGGAGTAACTGAACCGCTTTTAAATATAATCAATTCTTCCCTTAGCACTGGCTATGTACCTAAATCACTTAAATTAGCAGTTATTAAACCCCTGATTAAAAAACCTGACCTTGACCCCTCTCAACTGTCAAGCTATAGACCGATATCACATCTCCCCTTCATCTCCAAGATCTTAGAAAAGGTTGTAGCACAGCAGTTATGCTCGTACTTACATCGGAACAACATTCATGAAATGTATCAGTCAGGATTTAGACCTCATCATAGCACAGAGACAGCGCTGGTTAAAGTAGTAAATGACCTTCTATTGACCTCTGATCAGGGTTGTGTCTCGCTGCTTGTGTTACTCGACCTTAGAGCAGCTTTTGATACTATAGATCATACTATTCTCCTTGATAGATTAGAAAATGTTGTTGGCATTAAGGGAACAGTCCTCTCCTGGCTCAGGTCTTATCTGACCGATCGGTATCAGTTTGTAGATGTAAATGGAGACTTCTCCACACAGACCGAGGTTAAATTTGGTGTTCCACCAGGTTCTGTTTTAGGCCCACTGCTTTTTACTTTATATACGCTACCTCTAGGTCAAATTATTCGTAAACATGGAATTAGCTTCCACTGTTATGCTGATGATGCACAGCTGTATGTTTCAGCGAAGGCAGAGGACAGACAGCAGCTTAGTAAAGTTGAGGATTGTGTAAAGGACATTAGACGATGGATGTTAACTAACTTCCTTTTACTTAATTCTGATAAGACAGAAGAACTCGTATTAAGACCACGTGACGCTAGAAGTAATCTTTCTGATCACACAGTAACTCTGGATGGTCTTTCTGTTTCATCATGTGCAGCAGTAAAAGACCTTGGAGTGATTATTGACTCCAGTCTATCATTTGATGCTCATGTAGATAATATTACTAGGATAGTCTTCTTTCATCTCAGAAATATTTCTAAGATAAAAAATACCCCGATCACCCCGATCTTATCCACACTGCATTGGCTCCCAGTGAAATCTCGCATTGATTATAAAATACTATTATTGACCTATAAAGCACTAAACGGTCTCGCATCACAATATCTAAGCGACCTTTTGGTTTCTATGATCCGCCACGCCTACTTAGATCAAAAGATGCAGGCTATTTGTTGGTACCTCGAATAGCGAAGGCTACAGCAGGGGGAAGAGCTTTCTCTTATAGAGCCCCACAGTTATGGAACAGTCTTCCTATTAGTGTTCGGGACTCAGACACAGTCTCAGTGTTTAAGTCTAGGATTAAAACGTACTTGTTTACTCAAGCCTACCCTGACTAGATTCTGTTCTACTACTTCACAGTCATAATTATCTTTTTTCTCCCTCTCTCCTTTCGCCGAGCCCCACACAAATTTATGGAGATACTAGAGATCCTGATCCTCTCTGCTCTCCGGACCTGCCTGATCCGTTTCGGATGTCCTGCCTCTGGATGGAGCTCTCATCTACTCCAATTCCAGATTGCTGGGACTACGGCTGCTTCTAAGGCCAAACAGACTTCATATAAAACCATAATGAACTTTTTCACACTATCTGTTGTTCCCCAGATGAGGACGGGTTCCCCTTCTGAGTCGGGTTCCTCTCAAGGTCTCTTCCTCTTAACATCTTAGCGAGTTTTTCCTTGCCACCGGCTTGTTCACTTGGAATAAATTCGCACTTTTAATATGTGTAAACAGTGTTTATATATTTCTGTAAAGCTGCTTTGAGACAATGTCTATTGTAAAAAGCACTATATAAATAAAATTTAATTGAATAATTTTGCCTTAACTTATTATTTGCATGGATTACTGTACTTTTATATCTGGAATATCCTGTTGAGTTTAAACTGTTTATTTTTAACATGTTTACAGTGTTTAGCAGACTCCTTTATCCAGAGCGACTTTTGGCTGCATTTACTCTGCAGGTCTTGACGACCCGCTTACATCTTCTTTTAAAAGTGACCCATACCCGATATCTGCATTTACACTATACACTTCGTGAAACAACCCGAGGTAGACGTCACCTGAATCTTAGGCCGAAAAGGAACTAAAAATGCTGCAACGGAAATATAATACAAGCTTTTGTTTTCCACACAGTATTTAAAGATCAGCAAAACACCGGACTCTTAAGCGGAGAAAAAAGAAGAGAGCCCTTGTTGAGAGTTGTGTTTTCACGGTTGGTGTCCACCTGAGTTGACGTCATTCGCCACTGTCGCTTTTTCAATGACATACGGCTCGCAGTGACAGGGGAATATCCGATCTGTCTGATTACATGGCAGACGCAAATGCACGTATCCGATTCATATCAGATTTATTTCCACGTATGAATGAGGCCTGAAACGGATCTGAGAATACTGGAACTGTGAAAGATGGTGGAAGGTCGTCAGTGGTCTGTGTTCCCCAGAGGGAAAAAAGTAAGTAAGTACGAGACTGATAAATTTACAGTGAAGTCCATTGGGCTGATTCTGTAAGCAGATCTGGCAACCCTCTTCATAGTGACTCCATTTTTATTTAAAAATCAAATGTTCCATTTTTTTGTTTTTACCTTTTCAATTCTATAACATTAACATCTCATTTTAATTGATAAATTCTATATTTTGAGATCATTCGCACCATTTCCCTGCTGCATTTAAACCCTGCATCACACACAGTGTATTTAGTTTGTGTCTGAGCTGCAGTTTGTGTGATTAGTTACAGTGTTGTAGTAAATTTCACAGTAATTTTAGACACATTGCAGTCGCATCAAGTCACGGTTTGTGCTGCAGCTTCTCACATATGTACATCTGACCCAAAGACTCTGTGACAGATCATCAGTGTGCAGTGAAAAGAAACAATCTTCCTCCTCAGGACATTGATGATGAACCTAAAACCTCTGCTTCAGTCTCACTATTAGAGAATGTGTCTTACTGAGGAGCAGGTCATGTGACTCTCAGAGAGATGATCTTACCACAGTTTCTCCAGTTTACAGAGAGGATTCTCCAGTACAGCAGAGAGACTCTTCACTCCTGAGTCTCCTAGTTTATTATCAGACAGATTCAGGTCTCTCAGGTGTGAGGGGTTTGATCTCAGAGCTGAAGTCAGAGCAGCACAGCCTTCACCTGAGACACCACAATTCCACAACCTGCAGAGACACAATGACACTCTTCACTCTCTCAGTTTATGAACATCAAGACATACTTTGTGTTTCTTGAAATTAGTGTGTGTGTGTGTGTGTGTGTGTGTGTGTGTGTGTGTGTGAGAGAGAGAGAGAGACTGAATGTTTAAATGGATTATTCAGTACTGACAAGAACAAGTCTGACTGTTTTATTTATGCAGAATGTGTTTGTTTGTTATTTTACACACATTCCATTGACTTGGAAGAACATTAACCCTGTTTTATTATCATCAAAGTGAAATCATTTAAAAATCACTCCTTATTTATGATGAAACACTTAATGTTTTGACGTATTTTTAAATGTATTTTAGTTCATACGGTGTGTGTGTGTGTGTGTTTTCATTACTGAGGAAAACTGCATAACTTTAATACTGCTTGTCTATTCGGCTGCTTCTGTTACACAGACCTGGCAACACGGTTCATAGCAGCTAGACACAGACGTACTGAAAGAATCCTCACTAACAGGACAAAATCATGTGACTCTCAGAGAGATGATCTTACCCCAGTTTCTCCAGTTTACAGAGAGGATTCTCCAGTACAGCAGAGACACTCTTCACTCCTGAGTTTCCTAGTTTATTCTCAGACAGATGCAGTTCTCTCAGGTGTGAGGGGTTTGATCTCAGAGCTGAAGTCAGAGCAGCACAGCCTTCATCTGAGACACCACAATTCCACAACCTGCAGAGACACAATGACACACTCTTCATCAACACATTTTCATTACTTTAAAGATGATGTGTGGGATTTTATTATTCAGAATGACATGAGGATTTAATATCATCTGTTTATTCTAATTAACAATGTGCCTCATTTATAAAACTGGATATGAACGGGTTTGTGTGTAAATCGTTTGTACGAGCGTTTACACAAGAAATTTGGTATTCATGAAAATCCTGTTCATTCGTATTCTACTCGTGCTCCTGAGTGTGTGTACATTTATACATAAGAAGTAGTCTTTATTTATCACATATATATTACAGCACAGTCAAATTCTTTTCTTCACAATTCCAGCTTGAGCCCCAGACTAACGAATGTAAACCTTGACTTGATCAACTTCAAATCATATCATTTGCATGGAATACTGCAATTTTATATCTAAACTATTCTGTTGAGTTTAAACTGTTTATTTTGAACATGTTTACAGCGTTTAGCAGACTCCTTTATCCAGAGAGACTTATAGAAGTGCTCTGGAGTTTCTATCAAAAACACATCCTCATGCTAGTTCACTAGATCAGGGACTAAGAGCACCACTGAGAACATTTGTGAAAACCAGATGTTTTATATTATTGGAGTTTATTTTAAAATATTTTAAAAGTGAGCCAATACAAACCCATAAATAAAGACAAATAAAACTAATCATTAAAGCGAGTACGAAGAAAATCAGACTTTCAGAGACTTTTGTAAATCCGGTGGAAAATTCGAGCTGGGTTTGACTCACGCACACATTTACACACAACTTTACTAAAAGATCGATAAATGACCCCCAAAGTCATTAAAATAATACTTTGGGTGTTGATAGGTCTAAAGGAGTGAAAACAACTGGAGAGGTTAGAGAACAACTGTGAAAGATGGTGGAAGGTTGTCAGTGGTCTGTGTTCCCCAGAGGGAAAAAAGTAAGTAAGTATGAGACTGATAAATTTACAGTGAAGTCCATTGGGCTGATTCTGTAAAGCAGATCTGGCAACCCTTTTCATACTGACTCCATTTTAGCTTCAAAATGATTTATTGAATGTTTTACACATAAAATGTATTGATGTGTTAAGTTCTATGACATTAACTTCTCATTTTAATTGATAAATTCTATATTTTGAGATCATTTGCACCGTTTCCCTGCTGCATTTAAACCCTGCATCACACACAGTGTATTTAGTTTGTGTCTGAGCTGCAGTTTGTGTGATTAGTTACAGTGTTGTAGTAAATTTCACAGTAATTTTAGACACATTGCAGTCGCATCAAGTCACGTTTTGTGCTGCAACTTCTCACATACGTACATCTGACCCAAAGACTCTGTGACAGATCATCAGTGTGCAGTGAAAAGAAACAATCTTCCTCCTCAGGACATTGATGATGAACCTAAAACCTCTGCTTCAGTCTCACTATTAGAGAATGTGTCTTACTGAGGAGCAGGTCATGTGACTCTCAGAGAGATGATCTTACCCCAGTATCTCCAGTTTACAGAGAGGATTCTCCAGTACAGCAGAGACACTCTTCACTCCTGAGTCTCCTAGATTATTTATAGACAGATTCAGGTCTCTCAGGTGTGAGGGGTTTGATCTCAGAGCTGAAGTCAGAGCAGCACAGCCTTCAACTGAGACATCACACCTCCATAACCTGCAGAGACACAATGACACACTCTTCATCAACACATTTTCATTACTTTAAAGATGACGTGTGGGATTTTATTATTCAGAATGACATGAGGATTTAATATCATCTGTTTATTCTAATTAACAATGTCCCTCATTTATAAAACTGGATATGAACGGGTTTGTGTGTAAATCGTTTGTACGAGCGTTTACACAAGAAATTTGGTGTTCATGAAAATCCTGTTCATTCGTATTCTACTCGTGCTCCTGAGTGTGTGTACATTTATACATAAGAAGTCGTCTTTATTTATCACATATACATTACAGCACAGTCAAATTCTTTTCTTCACATTTCCCAGCTTGTTAGGAAGTTGGAGTCAGAGCGCAGGATCAGACATGATACAGCGCCCCCTGGAGCAGATAGGGTTAAGGGCCTTGCTCAAGGGCTCAACCTTCTGATCAGTAACCCATAGACTTAACCATTATAATGATAAATCCTGGATACAGTTATGTACATCAGCCTCGTTCAGCTGGTAGAGGAGGAGGTGTTGGTCTCATCCATAGTCTAAATCTAGGCGTCACACACAAACCTAGTCATAAATTTAATTCTTTTAAAATTCTTTATACCGGTATAACTTATGTAGCCACAAAAAATAAGTCAATTCCTCTAATTATTATTTACAGACCCCCGGGCCATATACTGAATTTCTTAGTGAATTTGCAGACTTTCTCTCAGACCTGGTTGTGTCTGTAGATAAAGCATTAATCGTCTGTGATTTTAATATTCATTTTGATAACCCGGAAGACCCTCTGAGAACAGCGGTTGTGTCCATCTTAGATTCAGTAGGGGATAATCAGAACGTAATCGGACCTACTCATAATGGTGGTCACACTCTTAACCTCATACTAACAGACGGATTAAATAGAGAAAATATTGTAATTTTTCCGCAGTCTGAAGTTGTCTCAGACCATTATCTTATCTCGTTCATAATACGTATTGATCAGAATATTTCCACCTCGCCTCGCTACCGCGTAAAACCTACTTTCACATCAGCTACTGCACCGAGCTTCATCAATAACCTCCCAGAGACATCAATTAGGTTTGGATCACCGTCTGATCCCAGGGAACTCGATCAGGAGACTGAACGCTTAGAGTCAACACTCCACTACACGCTGGATAGAGTGTCTCCACTCAAAAGAAAATTCGAGAAAAAACTAGCACCCTGCCGGTTCTGAACCGGTCCCACTGGACCCTTCGGCCGAAGTCCAAGCCTGGTGAACGACCACGAGCTATTGTGTGCAGATTCCACTATCACAGTGACTGTGTTGATATTTTTACGCCGTGCGAGAGAGCTCCAGAGGATGAAAGTGAGGGATTTGACCATCTCCGTTTCCCCTGTCTACACAGCCAAGACCGCCCGGGCCTGGGCCGTGTTTAATGAGCTTCGGCGTCAACTTCGTGGTATTGAGGGCGCTCGCTATGGAATACTTCACCCAGCTCGGCTTCACATTACATATAACGGTGTCCAGAAGGACTTTATTTCAGCGGAGGAAGCAGGAGACCACGTTAAGCTCTTGATTTCGGGGTGAACTGCATCACCTATATAGTGGAGTTTTTTCACTTTTATTCTTTTTTTGCACTCGGCCTTCCAGCTCTACAGAATTCGGATTCTTATTGAAGATGTTGTCGATGCATTACTTCGTCTAGATTTAAGGACTCACTCCTCTTAAATCTACTTCTGTATTAATGTGCTTCTCTGTTTTGAGGCTCTGACTGGGTTAGAGTTTCTGTTTATTTCATTTTATTAGTGTTATTTCCTCATCTTTACATGCTACACTGTTATATTATTAGTTACAAGTCTTTAAAAGGTAAGGACATTGTATTTGTTAAAGTATGCAGACTGTTTATCAGATTTGAAGTCAGTAGGGGACTTTTCTCTTACTGGAATTTTTTTTTTGTTTAGGTAATTTAGTTGGTTAGTTCGGCTTAATCTTTGAGTTGTTTTCACATTGTGGACAACTCTTGGTGGGAAACACTGCTGTCTCCCTTTGTTTTATGGAGACTTTGGGTGTGTTGGGTGGGGGTGGGTGGGGGGTCCCACTCGGGCTGGGACAGGCACACCTTTAAGATTTATTTGTTGGAACGTCAGAGGTAATCCTGTCAAGAGATCTAAGGTTTTTACATATTTGAAACGTCTTCCACTCGAACTTTAATTTGAAAGTAGGAGGGGTCGCTATTTTAATTGACAAAAGGTTACAGTTTTCGTCCACTAACGTTATCGCTGATGCGAACGGTAGATATATTATAGTTGCTGGTACTCTGATGCAAAGACAGGTATTGTATACGCTCCTAACATAGATGAATTATTTATTTATTTGTTTATTTAATTAATTAATGAATTTTTATAAATGGCATCCCTTTATTGTATACTTTATGGAGTTACAGACACTTCCCACTTAAATTTTTGTGCCTGTTCTTGGGTTTTATAATATTTATATAACCAGCGACAGTTATTGAGTAGCCAAGATGAGCTGGGGGGGGGGGGGGGGGGGGGTTTGTGTTTTTTTTTCTTCTTCTTCTCAATTAAATATTTGGGAAAGGGAAGGGAGAAGAGAAAAGGTAAATGAAATCACATGAAAATGAATAAATAAATTAAAATATAAAGCACTAAACAATCTCGCACCACAGTATCTAAACGACCTTTTGGTTTTCTATGATCTGCCACGCCTACTTAGATCAAAAGATGCAGGCTATCTGACGGTACCTCGAATAGCGGAGGCTACAGCAGGGGGAAGAGCTTTCTATTATAGAGCCCCACAGTTATGGAACAGTCTCCCAATTAGTGTTCGGGACTCAGACACAGTCCCAGTGACTACGTTTACATGGACAGCAGTAATCTAATTATTAGCCTTAATCTGAGTAAGATAATAACGTGATTAAGGAGTTTACATGAGTCGCTTTTAGAATACTCCTGTCATGTTCCCGTTTTACATGTTATTGATCATAATTAGATTAACAGCCCGCGTCATTACGTCACCGCGCCACACCGTCCAACGTCCCTCCAGAATTTCACGTATCAACATACAGTTCGTCTTCGTTATGGTACCGTAAACAGTTTTGGGTGTTTTTATTTAAATTTTTCACGAACGCTTCAAGTGCGGTTAATTATTAGTCATGTTATACGTGCAAATAGACGACTGCTTATAGCCATGGGCTGCGTCCCAAATCGCATGCTTATCTACTGTATAGTAGCCGAGATGCATGTATTTTTCCCCACTACTGGCCTATAGTAGGCAAGTATGCAGTTTGGGACACAGCCGAACTCTCTCGTTCGCCGTAAAACGTAAAACTGCCATGTGTGATCGTGTCCTGTCACAAAATGTGGTGAAAACGCTCACATGACGTTCATATTGTGATTAAGGTGTTTACATGTCTGTAATGCACATCCATGATACGATTAAAACAGGAGTAATCCACCTGTCTTAATTCGATTAGAGCTTAATTACATTATGACCATAATTAGATTAAGGTTGCTGTTTACATATTAGTTTCTTAATCAAATTATGGTCTTAATTAGATTAAGAGTGGATTATTGTTGTCCATGTAAACGCAGTCAGTGTTTAAGTCTAGGATTAAAACGTACTTGTTTACTCAAGCCTACCCTGACTAGACTTTCTGTTACGCTAAGCACAGTCCTAATAATCTCTTCTCTCCCTCTCTCCTTCTGTCGAGCCACACACGATTTTATGGAGATACTAGAGATCCTGATCCTCTCTGCTCTCCGGACTGGCCTGATCCGTTTCGGATGTCCTGCCTCTGGATGGAGCTCTCATCTACTCCAATTCCAGATTGCTGGGACTACGGCTGCTTCTAAGGCCAAACAGACTTCATATAAATCCATAATGAACTTTTTCACACTACCTGTTGTTCCCCAGATGAGGACGGGTTCCCTTCTGAGTCGGGTTCCTCTCAAGGTTTCTTCCTCTAACATCTTAGCGAGTTTTTCCTTGCCACCGGCTTGTTCACTTGGAATAAATTCGCACTTTTAATATGTGTAAACAGTGTTTATATATTTCTGTAAAGCTGCTTTGAGACAATGTCTATTGTAAAAAGCGCTATATAAATAAAATTTAATTGAATAATTTTGCCTTAACTTATAATTTGCATGGATTACTGTACTTTTATATCTGGAATATCCTGTTGAGTTTAAACTGTTTATTTTTAACATGTTTACAGCGTTTAGCAGACTCCTTTATCCAGAGTGACTTTTGGCTGCATTTACTCTGCAGGTCTTGACGACCCGCTTACATCTTCTTTTAAAAGTGACCCATACCCGATATCTGCATTTACACTATACACTTCGTGAAACAACCCGAGGTAGACGTCACCTGAATCTTAGGCCGAAAAGGATCTAAAAATGCTGCAACGGACGCAGACGAAAACATAATACAAGCTTTTGTTTTCCACACAGTATTTAAAGATCAGCAAAACACCGGTCTCTTAAGTGGAGAAAAAAGAAGACAGCCCTTGTCGAGAGTTGTGTTTTCGCGGTTGGTGTCCACCTGAGTTGACGTCATTCGCCACTGTCGCTTTTTCAATGACGTACTCGCATTGTCAGGGGAATATCCGATCTGTCTGATTACATGGCAGACGCAAATGCACGTATCCGATTCATATCAGATTTATTTCCACGTATGAATGAGGCCTGAAACGGATCTGAGAATCCTGGAACTGTGAAAGATGGTGGAAGGTCGTCAGTGGTCTGTGTTCCCCAGAGGGAAAAAAGTAAGTAAGTACGAGACTAATAAATTTACAGTGAAGTCCATTGGGCTGCTTCTGTAAAGCAGATCTGGCAACCCTTTTCATAGAAATTCCATTTTAATTAAAAATCAAATGTTCAATCATTTTTTTACCTTTTAAGTTCTATAACATTAACTTCTCATTTTAATTGATAAACTCTATATTTTGAGATCATTTGCACCATTTCCCTGCTGCATTTAAACCCTGCATCACACACAGTGTATTTAGTTTGTGTCGGAGCTGCAGTTTGTGTGATTAGTTACAGTGTTGTAGTAAATTTCACAGTAATTTTAGACACATTGCAGTCGCATCAAGTCACGTTTTGTGCTGCAGCTTCTCACATACGTACATCTGACCCAAAGACTCTGTGACAGATCATCAGTGTGCAGTGAAAAGAAACAATCTTCCTCCTCAGGACATTGATGATGAACCTAAAACCTCTGCTTCAGTCTCACTATTAGAGAATGTGTCTTACTGAGGAGCAGGTCATGTGACTCTCAGAGAGATGATCTTACTTCAGTATCTCCAGTTTACAGAGAGGATTCTCCAGTACAGCAGAGAGACTCTTCACTCCTGAGTCTCCTAGATTATTCCCAGACAGATTCAGGTCTCTCAGGTGTGAGGGGTTTGATTTCAGAGCTGAAGTCAGAGCAGCACAGTCTTCACCTGAGATATCACAACCACGCAACCTGCAGAGACACAATGACACACTCTTCATCAACACATTTTCATCTTGGTTTAAAACTTACTGTAAAGATGATGTGTGTTATGTTGGACTGTCTCCCTTCTCTTGTCCAATCACAACATATTATTAACAGGGATGCACTGAAATGAAAATTCTTGGCCGAAGGTCAAACCGAACATGTTTTTTCGTGTTTGTTTCCATTTATTTTGCCATTTTTTCACCATTGCATAAATTGAATAGTCAAAATGTGCTTTTTACTATTTTGTCTTGCTTTTCAAAGAAAAAAATAAATTACAAACACTACAATTTCAAAATATTTATTTAACACTGAACATTTTTTTCATTCCAGCAGGCACAGGCTACCAACAAGGCACAATATAACTTTAAATAAATAAATGAGTAAAATGAAAATATTCTGATGTGGTCATCTTTGAGCCCCTTGAATAGCCAATGTTAGGCCTATAACTGACTGCTGAAAGAATGGAACACTCTGTAGACTACAACAATAAGTGCATTAAAAAGTGCATTGCGTACAAGAGTGCAGAAAATGGTTCTATTGGGCTGATTATATTGGGGATATATACCGCTCGCGTCCCTGTACACCTCGCCGAGTATTATAGTAGATATAGTAGAGTTAGATACGTTGTTAATGTTCTGTTCCTTGATAGATTTAGTTAGTTTAAACTATAGATTAGTTCATTTAGTCCCTTTGCCTGTCTTGAGCTTTTTGGATTATGATTTGGATGTGTCTGCCTGTCCTTGAATAAATATGTCTTTACCTGCTTCCGTACTCTACTCCCTTACGTCTCGCGACGTGACAGAATTCTCCGGAACAGAAACAAAAAAGTAAACATCCGAAGAGCTCGTGCGTCGTGCATGTAGCTCGTGCATGTGCGCATCCCCTCATCGAGGTCGTGACATTCGCAGGTCTCACTCTGGTTGTGTCATCAAACACGTCACTGTTCGGTCAAATTTATTCGGCATTTTCACTTATTCGGCCGAACACCGAAAATGCTTTTTTTTTGCTATTTTCAGCCGAATAATTTCGGTTGCCGAACATTCGGTGCATCCCTAATTATTAATACTGAACAATTATGGTGTAAAATTACTGCTGGTTTATGTTAAAAGTAACGAGTCAGGGTTTTTTAAATCTCTGATTAGATGTATTTTTATACACATATCTAAGTGCATTTAATTATTACTTTACTGCACAAGTGATATGTTTAATGACTAATATATTTGTTCTGTATGTTGTACTGATTTAACTGAAAAAACAGAACTGTACACAACTATTAACTGCAGCTTTTAGTGAGTACTGTGTCTCTCAGAGAGATGATCTTACCTCAGATTTTTTACTTTACACTGAGGATTCTCCAGTAGAGCAGAGAGACGCTTCACTCCTGAGGCTCCTAGATAACTCCCAGTCAGATTCAGTGTATCCACAGTCAGATGCAGGTCTCTCAGATTGGAGGTTTCTGAGCTGAGCACTGAGTCCAGAGCTGACCAACCACTGTATTGAATTGTATCACACCTGATACTGAAGGAAATAATACATAATGAACTAACAGTAATGCAAATTATCAAACAAGTCCTCAAAGCTTTCACTGCAACTTCTCAGTTTCAAAAGCACAAACATCCGTTAGACAAAAGTCCCACACAGTCAGAGCTGTTCAGATTCGGCTTGGTGGGAGTTTTCAGCTGCGAACATCATCACACACACATTGTATAAACATGGAGTATAAGATCCGGGACACCAAATGGGAAAGCAAGAATCTGATCTAAAATGTTATTAATAGGAGAAAAGAAAGAGTCTAAAGTGTCATGAAGAGTTAGATTGATCTGAACAGCTAAGACATTTGATTTGTTCTCTTAACACTGTAACAGTAGAACAGTTCTATTCAGCTTTACTTACATTGCTTTTCTGGATGCTGCAATCACAGGCATCACCTTCACAAGAATCCTATCTCTTATTTTATCTGTAGAGATATATTTACTCAGGTCAAATTCCTCCAGCTCCTCTGCTGATGTCAGTAAGACAAACACCAGAGCAGACCACTGTGAAGAAGAGAGTTCACTTTGTGTTCCAGATTTCAGGTAGCGTTGGATTTCCGCCACTAGAGAATTGTCCCCCAGTTCATTCAGACAGTGGAACAGATTTATGGATTTCTCTGTAGGGGGATCTTCACTGATCATCTCCTTGATGTACTGTACCGTGTCCCCCTTTCCTGTCTGGGAGCTACTTCCTGCATGTGTTACTAAGGCATGTAAGAGTTTCTGATTGGACTCTAGTGAGAGACCCAGAAGAAAACGGAGGAAAAGATCCAGATGTCCAGTCTCACTCTTTAAGGCCTGATCTACAGCACTCTTGTGGACATCTGAGACTGTAATTTCTTCAATCCACTGGTGATGGAACATCTCAGATTCAGAGAACATCTCCGATTCATCCTCTTCGTCAGATAAAATCTCTGGTTCAGAAAGCCAACTCTGTACAAGAACATTTCTCTTTTCTTTCATGAATGTCAGGTGCACATACAGAGCTGCGAGATGCTCCTGAATGCTCAGATGAACAAAGCAGTACACTTTACTCTGGTGAAGTCCAAACTCTTCTCTGAAGATCTGAGTACACACACCTAAGTACACTGCTGCTTCTCTCACATCAATGCCACACTCTCTCAGGTCTTCCTCATAGAAGATCAGGTTGCCCTTCATCAGCTGCTGAAAAGCCAGTCGTCCCAGTTTGAGAAGCATTTCTTCATCACTCTCCTGCTTCTTTGAGTACTTTTCTCTTATGATGTTTGTCTGAATGATGAAGTGTGTGTACATTTGAGTCAGAGTCTTGGGCATCTCTCCACTCTCTTCTTCACCCAACATTCTCTCTAGAACAGTGGCTGAAATCCAGCAGAAGACTGGGATGTGGCACATGATGTAGAGGCTTCTTAATGACTTCAGGTGTGTGATGATGTTATTGGCCAGGCTCTGATCACCGATCCTCTTCCTGAAGTACTCCTCCTTCTGTGGGTCATTGAACCCTCGTACCTCTGTGACTCGATGGACACACTCAGAGGGGATTTGATCAGCTGCTGCTGGTCGGGAGGTGATCCAGATGAGAGCAGAGGGAAGCAGATTCCCTTTGATCAGGTTTATCAGCAGCACATGCACTGATGCTGATTCAGTTACATCACACACTCTCTCTGTGTTCTGGAAATCCAGAGGAAAACGATACTCGTCCAATCCGTCAAAAATGAACAGAACCTTTTCCAAACTGGACATTTCTGTTTCTTTTGTCTCCTTAAAACAGACATGAAGGAGATCCATCAGACTCAGTTTCTGGTCCTTCATCAAATTCAGCTCTCTGAAAGGAAGTGGAAACATGAGCTGGACGTCCTGATTTACTTTCCCTTCAGCCCAGTCCAGAATGAACTTCTGCACAGAAACTGTTTTTCCGATGCCAGCGACTCCCTTTGTCAGCACAGTTCTGATGGGTTTGTCTTGATCAGATAAGGGCTTAAAGATGTCATTGCATTTGATCGGTGTTTCCTCTGTTGTTGTTCTCCTGGATGCTGCCTCGATCTGTCTCACCTCATGTTCTTTATTGACGTCTCCACCGTCTCCCTCTGTGATGTAGAGCTCTGTGTAGATCTCATTCAGGAGTGTTCGGTTTTCCCGGTTTATCATCACTCCATTTAAACACTGAAACTTCTTCACCAGATTTAATTTGAACTTTTTCTGGAAGTCATTTACAGCAGCAGGTTCCGGGTCGTGTCTGTGACAGGGTGAAGAAGGAAGACATGGTGAGACATGGGGTCTAATTATTAGAGTTTAAGATCACACTTTTTTCTGACTGTTACCACAGATAACCATTCTTTATGATGTTCTCACTGTGTATTTGCCGTATTCTACAGTATGTGTTCTATAATCTAATCACTCTGCAGGAAATAACAGCAGAGATGTTTATAATACCAGTGCATCAGTGTCACAGTCATGTTGTTGGTTTTGATCTTACCCTGTAGCTGTGATGATGTCCTTTTCTCTTCTGTCTCCTGACTTCTGTAGAACACTGGGAATAAAAACTGTAGCTGTTAAAGACAATAACTTTTATCACTTTAAAAACAATTGTAGTGGGGGTTCGAATTCGGAGTTTGATGGAGTAAGACGCGAAGTTGGAGGCTCCTGCTGATTTCGATTAAAATTGTAATTAATTAGCGCTTTTTGGTCATATAATATATTTTGACTTATTGTACTTCTTTTCCCGTGGTAGCATTCAGACACGACTGAGGCCTAGGATGCACGCCGCGAGCGAGCCCCCTTCTCCCCCTGAATCCGCATCCGCGTTGCCGAGCGGTATCCCTGACTTCGCCGCACTCAAGCTTCGGCTCTAATTGGCTATTCATATTCCTATGGTTTACTTTCTTTAAATGGTTAGTAGTAATATGGATGCCAGCACAGCTGGGACAGACAGGCCTTTAAGATTTATTAGTTGGAACGTCAGAGGTATGGGTAATCCTGTCAAGAGATCTAAGGTTTTACACATTTGAAACGTTTAAACTCCAATATAGTATTTCTACAGGAGACGCACCTACGTATTAAAGATCATCAAAGGTTACACTGCCTTGTGTGAGTCAAGTCTTCCACTCGAACTTTAATTCAAAAGCAAGAGGGGTCGCTATTTTAATTGACAAAAGGATACAGTTTTCCTCCACTAACGTTATCGCTGATGTGAACGGTAGATATATTATAGTTGCTGGTACTCTGATGCAAAGACAGGTGTTGTTGGTAAATGTATACGCTCCAAACTTTGATGATGTGGAATTTGCTAATAGATTGTTGAGCAACCTCCCTTTCTTAAATACTCACCTGTTGATTTTCGGTGGAGATTTAAACTGTGTAACTGACCCAAACTTAGATCGGTCTAATCCCCGTACTCTGAATCAATCTGCGATGTCTAAAACATTTTCCGATTTTATGTGTCAGAATGGTCTCGTTGATCCCTGGAGATCCCGTAACCCCTTTCTTAAAAAGTTCTCTTTCTTCTCCCAGGTGCATTGTTCCTATTCGAGGATTGATGATGTTTTTATAGACCGCACTCTTGATTCTTGTGTAGTTTCTTCTGACTATCTGGGTATTGTAATTTCTGACCATGCGCTTCTACAATTAGATATTCATCTTTCTATTTATAAACATAGCCCACCGCCTTGGAGATTTAATTCTCTTCTTTTAGCAGACAGTGAATTCTGTGAGTTCATTTCCACTTCTATTGATGACTTTCTTTTCTTCAATCAGAATGACTCCACCTCTTATTCATTGTTATGAGAGACACTTAAATCCTATATCAGAGGGCAGATTATTTCTTATTCTGCTCACTGTAATGAAAAACGCACTGCTGGGGTTAATGAACTTACATCTGCGATCAGTAACCTCGATCAGAGATGTGCACTGAACCCCTCTCCAGAACTTCTTAAACAGCGTCTTGACTTACAGGCAGAATTTAATCTTATTTCGACTAAAGAGGCGGAACGCTTGTTGTTACGTACTCGTGGTTCATATTATGAACATGGCGACAAGCCGAGTCGTTTACTGGCACATCAGCTACGGCGACAGGCCACTTCCCGTCTCATACCTAGTATTAAAAACACTTATAATATCGTCACTACAGATCCCATGGAAATTAATGCTACTTTTAAATCGTTTTACTCTTCGCTTTATAAATCCGAATTTCCTACAGACAATACTAAAGTGAATGCATTTCTTCAAAACCTTTGTAACCCTGTTATTGATTCGAATACTGCTATGCAACTGGACTCCCCACTCTCTCTTGAAGAAATTTTAATTTCAGTTAAAACTATGCAATCTAACAAAGCTCCTGGCCTGGACGGGTTCCAGTTGAATTTTTTAAAACGTTTATTGGAAAACTAGCTCCACTGCTTTTGGCTATGTTCAACGAATCTTTGGAATGTGGGTCTTTGCCTCCAACATTGACACAAGCCACTATAGCTCTGCTTCTTAAGGAGGGTAAGGATCCGTCCTCCTGCGGTTCTTATAGACCGCTGTCTCTGCTTAATGCAGATGTAAAGGTGTGGGTGAAAGTAATGGCATCTCGTTTAGAGAATGTACTCCCTTATATTATATCTGAAGAGCAGAACGGTTTTATAAAGGGACGTCAATTGTTTTTCAAAACCCGTACACTCTTTAACATAATTTATTCAAAGCATTCGTCTGTGCTCCCTGAGATCGTGATTTCATTAGATGCTGAAAAAGCATTTGATAGGGTTGAGTGGGAGTATTTGTTTGCAGTCTTGAGGAAGTTCGGATATGGGGATAAGTTTATTTCTTGGATTAGCCTCCTTTACTCATCCCCTAATGCCAGGGTTCAGACAAACGATATTTATTCGGATTATTTTGCTCTCGGACGAGGGAGTTGCCAAGGCTGTGCTTTATCCCCTCTGCTTTTTGCTGTCGCTATCGAGCCGCTGTCTACTGCACTAAAATCTTCTCCCTGGTTTAAAGGAATAGTTCGATACGGTGTAGAATACAAATTGTCGCTAAATGCTGATGATTTGTTATTGTATGTAACGATCCTGTTGCCTCTATGCCAGCTGTCTTGGGTGTTCTGGAGTCCATCGGTGTTGTCTCTGGTTATAAATTAAATTTAGATAAAAGCGACTGTTTTCCTGTCAATACTGCAGCATTTTCTCTCCAACAGTCAGATCTACTGTTTCAATTTAGTCAGTCAGGGTTTAAATACCTAGGTATCAACGTGACACGTTCTTTATCTAATCTTTCATCAGCTAACTTCACTCCCCTTATCTCAAAGGTTAAATCCAACATTCGGAGTTGGGGTAACTTACCCCTTTCTCTAATTGGCAGGATCAATGTCGTAAAAATGAATAAATTACCAAAGATTATTTTCTTGTTCCAGCAAGTGCCTCTTTCTCTGCCAAAATCATTCTTCGATTCATTGAATAAGATAATTAGTACATTTATTTGGGGAGGGAGGCCACCAAGGGTTAGTAACTATTTATTGCAGAAATGTAGACTTAGTGGAGGACTTGCATTACCCAATTTTCAATTCTATCACTGGGCTGCACACATTCATAAACTTTGCTACTGGGTTAAATCTCCTGGATCTTCTTGGTCTAAATTGGAACTATCTTCTTGTAGGGAATCCTCTTTACCTGCTTTGCTTTATTCCTCTTTACCTACAAAACTCTCCCTATATACTGATAATCTAGTCGTCCTCAACACACTTATGACTTGGTATCAATTTAGACGGCGCTTTAAATTTGGACTCTTTGTGTCCTTTAGTCAACAACCATCTATTTCCTCCATCGTGTTTGGACTCCACATTTTCAGTGTGGTATGACAAGGGCATTAAACAAGTTAAAAATCTGAATGCCGATGGTGTGTTTGATAGCTTTGACAATCTGGCATCCACTTATGACCTCCCTGTGATGCATTTTTTTCAGTATTTTCAAATTTTGAAAAAAATTTTTCGGAATTTTGTTTCTAGATGTTTTCCTGATTTCCCCTCTGCACCTCCTGAACAGGCTTGGGAAAGCTTGTTTTCAAACAATCCGCATCAGAGAGGAATGATTTCTAGGATTTAAGATGTTATTCTGGTGCTAGGTAGTGAGTCGAGTAACAAAATTAGGAATGCGTGGGAAACAGAGTTAGGAGTACAGATAAGTGAGGAGTGTTGGGAACGTGCTATAGGGAGGGTACAGTCTACCACTTCTTGTGCTCGTCTTGGACTTATACAGATCAAAGTTTTACTCAGAGTCCATCTGTCCAAGTCGAGACTTTCTGTGATGTATCCGGATGTAGAGGACAGGTGTGATAAATGCCATGGCTCTCCCTGCCATCTTGGCCATATGTTTTTCTTCTGCCCTGATCTCCATGGTTTTTGGTCTTGTTTCTTTACCATCATGTCCACTATTCTCAGGGTAGATTTAAAGCCTTGTCCACTGATTGCTGTATTTGGGATTCCTGATGACTCAGTTCCATTGAGCTCGATACAAAAGGATGTTATTGCTTTCACATCCCTTATAGCAAGACGTTCCCTACTGTTGCACTGGAAGTCTGCTAAATACCCATCTATCTCCCAGTGGCTAAAGGACGTGATGTTTTTTCTAAAACTCGAGAAAATAAGGTATACGATGCAGGTTGTACGGACAAGTTTTTTTTTTATAAATGGCATCCCTTTATTGTATACTTTATGGAGTTACAGACACTTCCCACTTAAATTTTTGTGCCTGTTGTTGGGTCTTACAATATCTATATAACCAGCGACAGTTATTGTGTAGCCATGATACTGTGATCCTGTGAATCATCAGATCCCCCTGTCAACTCTCTCCAGCCTGGGCATCACCGAAACAGCTCTGCGCTGGGTGGAATCATATCTCACAGGCAGATCCTTCAAGGTATTGGGGGGGGGGGGGGGGGGGGTTCTGAAACTAAGCAACTCACAGCTGGGGTTCCCCAGGGGTCGGTTCTGGGTCAACTGCTGCACTTTTCTATTTATACTACATCTCTGGGGCCTGTGATCGAGTCTCGTGGCTTCTCATATCACTGCTATGCTGATGACACCCAGCTCTATTTGTTCTTCCAAGCTGATGATCCATCCGTCTCTGCACGAATCTCTGACTGCCTGTCGGACATCTCAAACTGGATGTGGGGAAAACTTAGCAAAAACTGAGCTTCTCGTCATCACTGCCTGTCCCTTAATCAACCACAACCTCACCGTACAGCTATGATCAGATTCAAGCCAACCAGGACAGCCAGAAACATTGGGGTGACTTTTGATGACGACTTGAATTGACAGACCGCCTTTCAACAACATTTCAAGAAAAACAGACCCTATCTCACCACTGAGCAGACTACACTAGTCCAGGCTCTTGTTATGTAAAACTGGACTACTGCAACACACTACTCCTGGGTCTCCCAGCCAGTTCCATCAAACCCTTTCATATGATTCAGAACACAGCAACATGACTCATCTTCAACCAGCCCAAAAAAAAAAACCCATGTCACACCCCTCTTCATCTCCCTCCACAGTACCCACCTTCAACGCTCTCCTTGAGGTTTACACTCCCTCACGCGATCTGTGATCGATTAATGACCGACGCTTAGTAGTGCCTACTCAGCATGGCACGAGGTCTCTTTCCAGAACCCTCGAACTGACCGTCCCACAGCGGTGGAATGAACTTCCAACCTCAATCCGGACCACAGAACCTGTCACGATCTTCAATAAACGGCTAAAGACCCACCTCTTCCGTGAACACTTCACTAAACATTAACCTAACCCCCCCCCCCCCCCCAACACTTATTAACAAAAAATTACACTGGCACTTATACCTCTACTCTGTGCACTTTGCTTCACTAGAACGCCATTAGAAATCTTGTACAGTAGCACTACTTGTACTGTTCTCCGCTTGATACATCGCTTTGCTTGTATTTCCTCATTTGTAAGTGGCTTTGTATAAAAGCGTCTGCTAAATGAATAAACGTAAATCATATTTTAATAATTGTTATTTCCTATTAGAACACCTCAGTGTTTTATTATTATTATTTATAGTAGTAGTAGTTTTAGTGTCATGACATATTGTTTCCTCTAGTTTGTTTTGCTTATATGTAGGACCTTCAGGACAACCAATCAGACAATAAAATCAGAGTGATTAAAACTTAGCCTCCACAGCTTATCACTACTGGCAGCGAGGAAGATTCATTTTGTTACTCCTGTCCGTTTCATCATCTGGTTTTCAGACCTCCGCTTCTTTCTTTTCTCAAGTAATACTGCTGATTTTAACCTAGAAACTTTTAAGCTGAAACCAACCTGCGACTGTGAGCGACTCCATCCAATTGCCGATTATCGTCTCGACCAGGCCTCCTGACCTCCAACGATGTCGCACGCCTCGTCTCTCACTAACTACGGCAAGCAACTACACATCTTTCCCATGTTTAATAAGCTGGTGCAGTAGAATCCATACCTAGGCTAACCTTACAATCAGTTCTGGGTCACTCCTAATGCAGTGATGGTTCGCTCAGGTCAGAGTCTATTCTGGAAGCCATAATTTGCCGAAACACTAGCATTCTGCTTTGCATCTGTTATACTGTACGTCTATTCCTCTGTCATACACATGTGTGTGTGTGTGTGTGTTAGAACAGTCTTTGTGTAGCAGTTAGATTCGTTTACGTGTTGTAGAATCATGTAATGAAGTCTCGTCTATATTAAAGTGAAGTTGTCTGTGATTCATTTGCTCATGATCTTAGTCCCTAAACTTGCAGACCCTGCTACCCTGCTCAGAAATATTGCCTCAACTACTACCACGCTAGTAATAACTTTCAGAATCAGTGAGCAGCCTCTCTAAAACCTTTGCTGGATGAATAAATTGGTTAGCTGTTGTTATTTGATTCGGGCAATAGTCCCCTAAATCAAATTAAGATTCCTAGGGAGTTGAGGCTTTCCTGTTTGTATCGGTGGAGAATATAGGTAACTAAATTTACTATCTAAATTTTCTTTAAATACAATGGTGGAGAATTGAATAAATTAATTTAAATAGCTAATTTTCCCTATAGATATAGCATTTCTTGCTTTAGCATTTAAGACATTACCTGTAAGACATTTTGACCTTCATAAATGTTTAGAAAATTTCATCTAAAGCATTCACTGAAAGTTCTGTAGTATCACTAAAGACCAAGTTACTCTAATATAAATAAAAAATAGCTGCTAATGATTGTGTAGCACAGACATTAACTGTGACTTTAACTATGAGAATTAAGGGATGTTACCTGTGTACAGACGAGGAGTCTCTATCACTAAAGTTCCGAGGAAGCTGCATAGACACATCACTCTTCATGGAGACACAGCTGGGTTCTGGGGCGTCTGATCTCTTTCTCTTGAGTTTACTGTACAACATAATAGAAAGTTCTTTATAGACACTATTTACAGATATTGACTGACTTGTTAATTTGAGTTAATGTGCTCTAATAATGAACAGTGGAATTTACAGTCTTTATTGGTTGTGTTAATTATTTTGTCATTACTATTACTTTTATTGTCACATCAAGATACATTTACTTCATATATTACGTATATGACACTGTGAAACACTGAACTGCACATTTATTGATATTTATTACTCTAAAATATTTAGTGAAAGTATTGTAGCAGCATTAGAGTCTAATTAAAGTATAGAATACACCGATAAATATCAGAATGCTGCTAATGACCCTGGACTGGATAAAAGAATGTGTAACACGGCCTTTCTCTCTGCAGTGACTTTATCTATGAGAATTATGGGATGTTACCTGTGTACAGACGAGGAGTCTTTATTTCTAAAGTTCCGAGGAAGCTGCATAGACACATCACTCTTCATGGAGACACAGCTGGGTTCTGGGGAGTCTGATCTCTTTCTCTTGAGTTTACTGTACAACATTACAGAGAGGACATGAGACACAATTTCACTGTCTCAATAATCAGGATATAAAATACAGTGAGAGAATTTGTATCATATCGTATATCGTGATATTTCTGTTTAATATTCGTTATGACCTCTACCACTCTTAACGTTTATACAGTAATGTTACTTTGTACTTCCTATTCATTTTAGAATCAGTGTAGAATATTTGTGTCTGTTTCATGAAATTTTATAGTCTGGTGTTTATGTACATTATATTATTTTCATAATTTTTATTTCCTATTAGAACTCCTTAATGTTCATTATTATTATTAATAGTAGTAGTAGTAGTAGTTTAAGTGTCATTCCATATTGTTTCCTGTAACATTTTCACACTGTCCAGAATTCATAGCAGATATCCAAAGTGTAGCCGTCTGAAGGTCGTTACCATAAACCTTTGTATGAGTGCACTGGAGTTTCTATCACGGTTTGTCTTGACCACAGTCTGAAATGAGGGTTAAATAAACACCTGTGTGCTGCACTTGATGTAAGTCTCACTCACGTCTAAAACGATTCAGAAGCACGTGGTGTTTGTGCTGGCAGTGGCGTAACCACAAATTAATAGCTTGTCATGAGGAAATATACAAAATAATATACACTGAGTACCAAAATAACGCCCTGTCTGTGTTTAGTGTATCGTCTCATGTCTCTTTACTGTTCGACTGTATGGTTCATTTTCATAAGGACATCATTTTATTACAATAAACAGAATCTAGTAGTTTTTTCAAGTGTTGACTGATAACTTCTCATGCTCAGTATAAATATTTGTTATTATTTTCATATAAACTCATTATATATTTCAGATATGAATATTTAATGACTAAAATACTAGGACATGGTAGCTTACTGGTTATTTGAGGGCGGGGTCACATTATCTGTGTCCAGGTCAGGGGTCTCCATGTTTGAATATTAGTGTAAACACAGACAGCTCATGGACACACAGCTGAGTCCTGAAGATGCTGATCTCTTCTGCTGGAATTACTGACACTCCTAGAAAACACAAAACAAACACACAGTTACAATTGGGGAAAAATCTTTCACATCTCTCAACTAAAGAAAATGTTGCTCCTTTGATAAAACAAAGTGTTGTGTGTGTGTGTGTGTGTGTGTGTTTGTGTGTGTGTAGAGGTGAGGTGAACAGTTCAATAATCAGGGGAGGGAGACCTCTGCTGGAAGGGAGGAGACACAGTTTGAAGTGTAAGTGTGACACTTTAAATAAAAAGTCTGAACCAGAAGGCAGCTAAAATGATTTGTAGTTAATAGAAGTGCTACTTTAAGTCTAATACACTTTCTCTTTAACAGCATTACATGGGTTTTAGTTTAAATAAATGTACTGTAAATTCTGAGCCAGAAGTCAGTAAGTCTGAAATCAGTTGTACTAAACAGAGATGATTTCTGTGAGTCTAAAGTAAGGGTGTTCCATATGACTGTTTTAGAGCGTGAACGATCCATGATCTGTATTTACAGAGGGATCACACGTACCATCATACTAAATATATTTTGTTCGCTGTGCTGAAAATACTTAGACACGTCATCTTGTTTTATGAACCAGACTTTATCCACTAGTTCTCATGTTCTCACTGACACACACACGGACAAACCAATAATAACCAGTGTTTCACATGAATCACCTAGAGCAGGGGTGCCCACACATTTTTGACTTGCGAGCTACTTTTAACAGGACCAGTCAAAGAGATCTACCTACACAAAAAATGCTAAACACACACACACATATATATATACATATACACACACACACACACACACAATAATGTTCATGTACCTTGGATAACTGCAGGAGCCCTCATGGCACACTACAATTCAGTACATTTTTGGTCATTACTTTGCACTGAATAGAATCAGCCAGGGTTGCACTGTCCGGACAGTAGCTGCTGGTAGCCAGCCTCAAGCAGGCCTCCAAATGATGATCAGTCATTGTGGAACGGTATTTGGACTTAATAATCTTCATGTGGGAAAAGGCTGACTCACATAAATAAGTAGAGCCAAATAATGCAGTCAAGGAGGTTGTACATTTCCTCCTGTTTGGGTACTTTTCCCCTGTGAGGAAGTTCCAGAACTGTCCATGAGCCCTGGACTTCAGCTGAATGTCAGTCTGTAGTTTCAAAATCTCATCCTCCACTTCAGACGAGTTCAGGTGAAACAGCGGTGCAATTTCCGATGCGAGTGAATCGACCTCAACATTGTCCCTGAACGGGTAGCACATGAATGTAGCGACTGGCTCCAGTAAAGCAAAGTCTTGAAAGCGTCTGTCAAACTCTGACCGACAGCTGTCAATCTGCTCCGTGTAGTGTGCAATGTTCAACTGCGCACAAGCCTTCCGCCAGGTCTCCAGCTCTGAAAAGGATTCTGCTAGCCACCAATCACGTGTGGGCAATGCTAATTAGCTAAATGGACAGACCGATTAGGTCATTATGTGGGAAGTGCGAGGCAAATTATCCTTTTATTTTTTAAGGACCTTTTTAATAACAGTTATAATGCAATTTAAGTCCATTAGCGCAACAATAAACGTGTCGACCTGAACGTCGCCTGCTGATTTTGGAAGTTCCCAGAATCATGGCGCTGCAGCTTTGAGGACAGAAGTTGCATTTTCCGTTTAAAGGCATGAACTGAGCTGATCATATTGACCACGGTTTTGTCTTTTCCTTGCAGCTCCAAATTAAGCTCATTTAACATGTCGGTCAGATCGGTTAAAAATTCCAAGTCCAGCAGCCACTGATCATCATTGAGCTGGGAGTATTCTGCATGTTTAACAGCAAAAAGAAACTCCCTTATCTCCGGACAGAGCTCTCGAAATCTCTGCAGGAATTTACCCCTACTAAGCCATCTCACGTCAGAGTGTAGCAGGAGCTCAGAGTGGTCGCAGTCTGCCTTCTCCAGATGCGCACGAACAGCCGTCTTTGAAGTGATGTAGCACGTATAGAACAGGCGAGCTTTGTTGCCACATCCATGATCTCTTTCATGTTTAGTATTTTTGCGCATAAGGCTTGTTGGTGTATTATGCACTGGTAGTTAAGGAAGTCAGGGAAAGCATCGTCTTCCCTTCACTTGGCAATGAATCCATTTGCGCTGCCAACCATTGCGGGCGCACCGTCCGTGGTGACTGATATCAATTTGCACACTGGGAGCTGGATTTTGTCAATGGAGTCTTTAAAAGATGAAAAATACCCTCTCCCTACGATTTCGCTCGCTAGCCTTTAGCGCTGGCGCGTTTGATCGCACACGCGTGGTGAGAGAAAAGACGAGATCTCAGACTGGCTGCCCTCTACATCAACGCTAACATCTTTTTTTTTTTTTTTGAATGGCGATCTACCTGCACTTCCTTTGCGATCGACGTATTGGGCACCCCTGACCTAGAGTGTCTAATATTTTTACACATCCCATAATAACAATAAAGAGCTCCGTTTGTGCCGTTGCTTTGGAAACGCATCTCTCACACCACACCAGTCATTCATAGTTCATAGACAAATCTTATTTACAAGATAGCAATATGACTTCTATCTAAATCTTTCAGTAAAATGAGTATTTCATCCTCTTGAAGTAATGTTGGAATCAGTGGCTTCAAGTCACAACAGTAACGTCACAACCCTCTGTTACTAAACCAGTGATTTATTATCATTTATCATCACAATTCATTCTGAAGAGTCTTACTGCATGAATGATTATCAATATGATGATAGCTGGATGGATCGCTATTAGGGATGAAACGGTTACCGGTTTCATGATAAAATTCCCGGTTAGTATTACCGTGTCACGTTTAATTATCATTAAAACTATATGGCCAAAAAATGATCATATTTACTATCTAATTAATCATTTTATTACAGTTACGTCTACAGGATAGTACTGAGCTACAGGAACACTATCCTGCGGAGCCCCTAAGGGGACATGGTGCTGAAAAATAATATGAGATTGGAGGAAAATTTATATTTTGATGCTTTTCCATTCCCCCGAGAAACTTTGTCTTCTTTCAAAAAAGTTATGAAAAATTTTCTCCAGTAAAATGAATTGATCTTTATTGTGAGCTTATAGTAGGTCCCTATGAACTGATCTGAGAGGGTTTGATCACCTCTTTTACTTCAGTCTTAACACGAAATAAAATATTAACATTTTGGTGTCGGACTTCCTCTGTGAAATGAACTGTTTTCAATCTACATGTTTAAAAAATATATTTATGGTTACATTTATAACAACAACAATAATAATATAGTTTCTTAAAAGATGTTTTAGTAAATGTGTTTATTTGGTTTACTACTTTATAGTGTCTCTATAAACTTGATTGATTTTGCCATTATTTAAATGTAAAGGGTTATAAAGACGTTTTTCCGATAAATACTGTCAATTGTTGTGTTTGTTGTGTTCCTTATGTATTTAAAATGATGGTTTAGTATAAAAGTGAAGGAGCTTTTTCTGCTGCTGTTTATGTGCATCTAGATGAAGCGAGATTCCAGGAAGAGCTGCTGCTTAACCGCAGTGTGAAAACCTTCAACTAACCACTGACTTTATTTCTTTATACTCGAGTCCAAGCTGAAAATAAACCTCTCTGAACCGCTCCATTGTGAAGGTGTTCTGTCTGAACCACTGCCCTGCTGCAGAGAGAAATTAAACCGGAAGTACTGTTTGTACAAACACAACGACGGGGGATTATTATACATCATCATGGCCTTTTCTGGACTTCCGTAGAAGACAGATCTTAAAACATATGATGTTTGTTCCACACTAATAAATCTAAATCCCCCAAACACTGAATGTTCATCGAAGAGAGAAACTTATATATAAAATATATAACACACAGCTGATAAACAGCAGCTTTACAGGGAAGATGACTTCAGTTCCGGGGAAGTGACGCATTTTCTTACTGCTGTTTTTACACCAGTAAAATAAAATATAAAGTCGTTTCTGTTAAAGAAATAACTTACTTTTATTCAGCAGTCCATGTTGTGTGACATTAATATCACCGTTTCTGCCTGGTGTTGAGGTTTTTCTGCTTTTCCAACAGAGACAAAATGGAGTCGAGGCTGAGAGAGAAACACTTTCACTTTCCGATAAACTGATGCACTACTATTGGCTAGAGGAGGAGCTGTAGTGGACCAATGGTGACGCTAAAGCCCGCCCCCTCATTTACATGAAACTGCAGCTTTTGGAAAAACAAGGGGAGAATGCGGAAGTGATTATATAATAATAATAATAATAATAATAATAATAATAATAATAATAATAATAAGCGCGAAGTGAAAAACAACGACACTCCCTAGACTAGAATTCTATAGGAATAAACTAAAATTCTATAGGAATAAACTAGAATTCTATAGGAATAAACTAGAATTCTATAGGAATAAACTAGAATTCTATAGGAATCGGAGAATGCGGAAGTGATTATATAATATAATAATAAGAAGAAGGAGAGGAATATATAATATGGTACAGTATTTTTATAGGCACCATCGTTTTATTGATCATTTTCACTCATTAATTTCAGAATAATCACTTTCCAGGAATTGCACAGAAGTGGCCTGCTTTGTCATCTTTCTCTCCCTGTAGGAGGTGGAATGAGTTTCTATGAAGACCGCCCATTCAAGTTATCTTCTCTCTCCCTGGATATATTATATAATAAAATGTTTTATAATAAAATGCCATTGTTTGCCTTGTTTATTTTGCACTATTGACCAAACTTCTTTCGTGGGTTAAATTGAGCAGTTGCTTGCGTTCATTGATGTTCACTTGTTGTGCATGCTTATGTGAATGTCTTAAAATGAATCACATCCTAATGTTATCTTCTGTTAACCACAGAAGCAAAAGAAATATTAATGCATACATACTATAAATGTATTCCATGTTATGGGGGCAATCCCCTTTTCCTCCAAAAGTGAAGAGGAAAACTGATTAATGCCGTCTCTCCATCACTCCCAGAAACAAGTGCTACTGTAAATGTAGTCAGCGTAGTAAACAAGGCACATTGTGTTACTATTCACAGAAAACTGCTGCAGATATAGTCGCTGCTTTCGGTTAGAACTGATTCACTGTGAGTGATGTGCCGTTCAGAAAACGAACCGACCATGAGTCGGATCACTTAGATTCATTTTAAATAGAAAAAAAAATAGTGTTCAATAAAATGAACTCACTTCACTTTGCTGTAAAAGAGACTCTTTATTTCTGCATGCAGCTGGAGAGATCACATGTTGGAACCACATACTGTACATACTGTTGCATGGCACAAGCACATACTGTACAGGACACACAAACACACACACACACACACACACACACGGGCAGTCTCAAATTTAAATCACAGCTCTTTTTTACACTCACTAATTCAGTCTCAGTGATCAGGACAAATAATAACATTTTATGGCTTGTGTTTTAAACTCATACGCACTGTATACAGTCAGAATGCAGCGACGCGCGCGCACACACACACACACACACACACACACGGTTGCTCTGTATGTGAGTGTGAAGGCCCACAATATTACTATTAGGTTATTACAGTTTGATTGTATGTAATAACATTAGTAATAACATTAGTAATAACAAACCAGGACTGCAACCCGAAGAGAAATAAAACACTAAAGCAATAAAACACACACAGCAATTAAACACACCTGTATTGCACGATGACATCAATAAATAAAAACACAATCGTCCGGTAAACATGACATATACAATTAAACATGTGGTTTAAAGCTGCAGTAAGGAACTTTTCTTGGTTAAAAACGAACATAAATCAAATCAATTGTTGAATACGTCCATAAAAAAATCAGTGTTCAAAACTTCATTCGTGACGTCCTTCGCCTTCGCGTGGTTTCGTCACGCGCGTTAACAGAAAGAAGACGAGCCGGATACTATATCACGTGTGTGGGGGCTGAGGAAGGTGGAGTGTTTGTAGCTTTTCCTTACAACAGTTGCTTAGAATTGAAACCGGTCATCTAGACGGCTGCTTTAATCTGGATCGTTCTAAACACAATCATCAGTCACATCTGGGGAATCAGCTGCTGTCAAAACCAAGGAACCTCGAACTGGAGAGAATGCAGTGAAAAGGGGAACGCGACAGAGCCCGTGCTGAAACCAGAATAAATATCAGCATGGCTTTTGAGACGTGGTGAAAGCTCCGAGATCTGAAGGGACTGAAGACTGACACAGACATGGCTTTTATTAGCTGAACATTTAAGACATTTCAGTGGCTCAGTATGTAACCAGCTAACATTAGCACACGTGTTCGCTTGATTCAGCTAGGTATCGCGTTTCCCGTTTCAAACAGAGATGGCGATAGAGAGGCAAAAGTTCAGTACTGCAGCTTTAAGTTCAACAGAATTCAGCAGAATGTAAAAAATCACCTCAGCGCTTTGACTCGCTCGTGTCTGAGGCAGAGTTCACGCTAGCAAGCGACAGGTTCCTGGTGAGTTTGCGTCTTGTGGGCAGGTCACGACTGTTAATAATCTCACTCGTCGCTTGTTATCGCTCCGTAAAAAAAGAAACATGTTTTTAAATTTTTTGGTTTTTGCTAGATACCAGAATGTCCAGCGCACAAGGGCGTGTGTTTACAGTACATGTAGAGCACTACACACTCGGTGTTGTGTAACACACACACACACACACACACACACACACACGCGCGTACACAGAAGAGAGACCGAGAGTGCAGTAGCGGCGATTTCCTTTTCACAGAAGATCTGGAGTCCACATGTGCAGTGTGGAATCTCAGTGTTAGCGTTAGCGCTGTAGCTCGAAGCGACTAGAAGCTAACTTGGACCCTTGATAACCCTCATCATTTACAGCTTTAATAAAGTACAAACAAATCAATAAATAAACCCGGAGTTTTCTTACACATGTCCGAATCAGGGCTTACAGTGATCTCAGAGTTCAGACCTCTGTCACCTGACCTTACCATCAGTGTGTGTGTGTGTGTGTGTGTGTGTGTGTGTTAGCTCTACAGGTTTCCCCATCTCTCTGGTGGAGGAAACTGATCCAGCTCACCCACTTCACAGTACTGTCTCTCACCGAGGAGGAACATCAGCTTATAGCGCAGACGCACCTTCTCCTGAAACACACACACACACACACACACACACACACACACGGGCAAAAGCAGCAATAAACACACTGCACTGTGGCTCCAAATAGCAAGAAGAAAGCTATAATGTATCTGGTGTGTGTGTGTGTGTGTGTCTCAGTGTCTCACCTTAAGCGGGTTAGCGAGAAGCATGACCTGTGTGATGGAGGAAGGGGGCAGGACGGGGTTAAAGGGCGCCAGCTCGGCTCCTGACGGACTCTGAAGCTTCACTTTCATGGACTGAGAAAGAGAGAAAAAATTCATCTCAGTATAAAGCTGCAGAAGTGTCTCCTCAGTGTGTATCCTGAGATAAACTACGGATTGTATGCGTCATGAAGTCATCTTGGGGGGAGTGTGTGTGTGTGTGTGTGTGTGTGTGTGTGTGTGTGTGTGTGTGTGTGTGTGTGTGTGTGTGTGTGTGTGTGTGTGTGTGTGTGTGTGTGAGAGACCTTCGGCACTGCGGCCTGTAGCTCGATGTTCTTCACTGCGAGAGGAGCCGTGTTCAGCATGGACACCACGATGACGAGGACGTCGGGTCTCCCGGGAGGACACTCAGAGCCGAAGTGCAGGAGGACGCGCACTCCGTCTTTATCGTACGCAGTCACAGGAAGAGTCTTACCTATACACACACACACACACACACACACACACACCTCTATAACCAGTCTCATTACACTGATTAAATTAAACTCGTCCCTTTCTCACAGAATTGTGTTCAGCTGAACCCTTTCACAGAATGTAAAGTAACCCGAAGCGTTTGATTTTAAAACATTTAAAACACAGTCCAGGTTAAACAATAATTAATGCCCTGTGTGTTTCAGCTCCTTAAGAAATGACAGAAAAACAGCCTATGAACATCTACCCCCCTTTCCCCTCATAAAAACATCATTCCCACCGTCTGACTCGGAATAAACCTCATCTCTGACATTTCATGTATAGAAATGACTGTTTAATATATAGACTATAATTGCTGTGGAGTGAAAAAACACAATACCCTACATTCCAACTGGGGGGAAATCACCATTATCAGACTGTACTTCCCACCTTTTAACTGAGACAGAACTTCAATCCATACATTCAGACAGGGGAAAAGCACACTTTCCACCTTCAGACTGGAACAATAACACAATCCCCTATTTCTGACTGGCAAAGTGTTTTCAGTCTTTATCGTCTTGGATACTTTGGGATAAAAGTGTCCACATGATCTTCTAATGATTTTCAGCTTAGATACTGCTGGACCTGTTTCATAACACCACTAACTGTCCCTTATCAATAATCAGAATCCGCCAGTTAAGAGACGTTATGCATTTTACCCAAGTACAGACATGGAGAGAGAGAGAGAGAGAGAGAGAGAGAGAGAGAGAGATACAGAGAGAGAGAGAGAGAGAGAGAGAGAGAGAGAGAGAGAGAGAGAGATACAGAGAGAGAGAGAGGGAGAGAGAGAGAGAGAGAGAGAGAGAGATACAGAGAGAGAGAGAGAGAGAGAGAGAGAAGGAGAGAGAGAGAGAGACAGACAGAGATAGAGAGACAGAGAGAGAGAGGTAGAGCGTTTGTGGATTTTACCCATACCGATAACTGATGAATCAACCGATAGTTCTTAAATCTGATCCTGAATGAAAACTTAACACTCAAAGTAAAATATTCCTGAACTTCATTACAAAAATAAACAGTACTGACTGCACCATGAAAATGTACTGTACTGTTTAACATGTAATAAATATAGAAATATTAATATATATGAACTATTAGTAAATATTGAAGTAAACAAACAAACATCCAAAATGAATCCAAAAAACACTCCAAATAACACAATAAAATGGAGATAGTTCCAGCAATCAGGGCTGATCTGCAAATCTGTGTGTGTGTGTGTGTGTGTGTGAGAGAGAGATTATGTAGAGTGGGTTGTACTGGTTATACTGACTGGTTTTGATGGAGTCCAGGGGAACATGTAGGTTGCTGAGGGATGCCTCAGAGTGCACGGGGTTTCCCTGTAGAGAGCGCAGGGGCGAGCCGGGCATGCTGGAGCTGATAAATGGGTTGGAGGAGGAGAGAGAGGAGGAAACGCCGAAACCCAAACCAACACCGGTGGCCATGACGGGCTGACCCGAGACACTACACACCAAAAAACAATAAGAAAATGGCACCAGTCAAACGTGCGCACACACACACACACACACACACACACACACACACAAAGTGATGAGCTACATCCCAAACCCCATCCTACAGCACTAAAGAGTATTCTAACAGTTTAATAATCAGCTAGCTCCTGTATATAAGCACACAGGGCCACGGCGATGCTCTCTTGACTCACTGACGTGTTAAACACTGTGGACCAGAGCTGACGTACTAGTTTCAGACGCTAAATACAGCAGTCTGTGGTTCGTCACCTCACACACTCACCATGTCATTTATTCAAGACAAGCTCATGCTCTGTTTACCACCACACCAACCTTTACACTTCAGATAAGAAAAGACACTTATAAAAAATGATATTATTATTTATAGAATTCACGCGTTGAAACGTTTCTAGACAACTCTATAAGAACAGATTTGGAAATTAATGATGAGGAGTCTTTATTAATCACATATACACATGCACAGTGAAATTGTTCTCTTCACATACCCAAGCATGTCAGGAAGTCGGGGTCAGAGCGCAGGGTCAGTCATGATACAGCGCCCCCTGAAGCAGAGAGGGTTAAGGGCCTTGCTCAATGGCCCAACAGTGGGGGCTTGGCAGTGCTGGGGCTTGAACCCCCAACCTTCCGGTCAGTAACCCAGAGCCTTAACCGTCAAGCCACCGCTGCCCCTTAAATTGCTTTTAGCGAACCTCTTCTTACACAATGTATTTACTACCCAGAATGCACTATTGTTTCAGAACTCTGTCTTTTTATCTAGAACAGCACCATGATGGAGAAACGTAGGAGCAGTGTCTCACCTCTGCACCTCTCCCAGGTTCAGCATGGCGAGATCCTGCAGCCCCTGAGTCACCATGTCAGGGTGTGTGGGGTGTGTGGGGTGGCCTGAAGTGTGCGCAGGAGGAAACACGGTCCCTGAAATTAATAAAACAAAATGAGGCGGTTCAGTTTTATACATGTTCTCATATTTATAGCTTTATTTTGTTGTAATGTGACAAGTAATAATCTCAAGCTTTACTGGGTTTTATAAGATTCTTATATAATTCTTTGCTCTTTTTTTCATACCGTGGGTTTTAGTGAAGTGTATTAAAAAACAAACATCATCAACAAACACAACAATTCTTCCTCAGCATTCAGTAACTCCACGTGAGACGCCATCCCAGCAAACAGGGGACGTCCCCCGGACGTGGCGAACGTCCACTTAGGTCCACATTTGGTCTGGTTTATAACGTTCGCCTGCAGACAAAGCCATGGATTTAACCTAAAGGAATGTGGTTATTCCTTAAAAACATCCCTTAAATTAACTTTGATCATGGATTTTATGCAGAAACCATGGTTTTGTTTTGTTTTTTGCAGATTGACATGACTAAGGTTTCAGTGCAAATAAACCATAATAAAAATAGAAAGAAAGAAAAAACATTTGTGGTTGCTATGGTTTTGCTAATAAAAATAATTCATAGCTACTATGGAACAAATAATTTTCTTAATATTGGTTTAGAAACTATTCAATATTCTGTAAAACATGGCCTTTATATTGATCCATTACTGATTATATTACAAAGATCCAACTAAACCTGCTTATATTTGTACTATAATAATTCTACTGTATTTAAAATGAATAAAAAGATCTGACACCTTGTCATTTTTTTTCATTAAATCATTTTCCCCACCATTACTGACATTTAAATACTGTCAATTTACTGTGTGCTTCATAATCTAAATCACAGAGCACATATTCATGCAATAGTGAAAGAATCCACCTTTGTGCAGTTATATATTAACTGATTAAAAACTGTAATTAATATGACACAATGTTTATAAGTAGCAGAGTCTTTCATACTCCCACATATGAAGTACTGTGAAATAAACAATTGTCACGTAGCAAATACCCACACAAGATCATTAAATCAAGGAAAAACAAACTTGAATGCACAAATGGAAAACTTTTATTATTGCTAAGGGTTCAAAATGTAAGCCACGAAACAGAAATGCAGAATGACAGTTGCTGAATCAGATGCAAGGGATGATTTCCAAACAGCAAGTGAAGGAGAGGCCAAAAAGGATGGAAACGAGTCCGATGCTGAAACTGCTGGAAAAGAAAAATGAAAAAGATACAGGTAAGACATACATCCTCATGTAAACTTGGGCTACATCAAATTCTACACCCACCATTTAAACCGACACACTGTTGGTCAGGCTGCAACATAAGATTTTATTTTAACCAAAATAATCATCATAATTATAAAGAAGAACAGTTTCATGCTTAATAATGGATGGAAATATAATATTCCCATCAAAATATTTTCAGAATAATCTGTAAACCCAAATTTCTTATCTTCTCAAAAAGGATAAAGATATAATAATACAAGCTTGATAAAATGTAAACAAATGAGACTATAAATATGGACAAGACTACAAACATGTAACCCAATATTGTCACTACGGACACAAATTGTTTGGCATACGTCACAGAAAAGGGGTGAAATGTTTATGATGTCAAACACCAAAAATACTGGTGTGAAAGCACAATTAAAGAACAGTTGTCCCAACAAATACATCTCTCTCTTCATTCACCCTCATGCCTTACCGCACTGGTCTGACTTGCATTGTGCTGCTGAATACAAATCATTTCAGAAGAGTATCTCAGCTCTGTAGGTCCAAAGTGACCAGAATTTAAAATGCAGCACAATCAATAACTCCAGTGAATCCGAGTCTTCTAAAGTGTTCCCATGTATTTGGAGAAACAGACCAAGATCACTTTAAAATATTGGTATGTCACTTAAATATTTGAAAATTCTGATTGAAAATGTTATGCTTACACTAAATTGATATATACAGTTGCGCCCAAAAGTTTGCATACCCCCTGCAGAATCTGCTAAATCTTAATACTGTTAACAAAATAAGATGGATCATAAAATCCCATGTTGTTGTTTATTTAGTCCTGTCCTGAAGAAGCTATTTTACATAACAGATGTTTACATATAGTCCACAAGACAAGATTACAGCTGAATTTATAAAAAAAAAATGACCCAGTTCAAAAGTTTACACACCCTTGATTATTAATCCCGTGTGTCGTTACCCGGATGATCAGCGACTGTGTTTATGTTTTGTGAGAGTTGTTCACGAGTCCCTTGTTTGTCCTGTTCTTCAGAAAAATCCTCCAGGTCCTGCACATTCTTTACTTTTCCAGCATCTTCTGCATATTTGAGTCCTTTCCAACAGTGACTATATGATGTTGAGACCCATCTTTTCACACTGAGGACGACTGAGGGACTCGTACACGACTATCACATAAGGTGCAAATATTCACTGACGCTCGAGAAGCCAACACGATAGATTAAGAGCCAGGGGGATGTAAACTTTTGAACAGGCTGATCAGTGTAAATTGTTATTTTTCTTAAAGAGCTTTTTCTTCATTTAGTACCGCCTAATCAGTACTTTGCATTTTTTTCATTTCATGTCTAACAGAAACATTCAAGAAATAATACATTTGATTATTCAGTTTCTGAATTATTTCTTACTTGAACGCTTCACAGTACATTAATATGTCTGACAGGCAACTTATTCCTAAGGTCACAGTTGGATGTAGACTGTGCAGAACATTGATTCAGCCTGAATTTATGTACAAATACATATCTTTATTGGAATTATCTTTC
This sequence comes from Ictalurus furcatus, assembly GCF_023375685.1. Classification (NCBI taxonomy): domain Eukaryota; kingdom Metazoa; phylum Chordata; class Actinopteri; order Siluriformes; family Ictaluridae; genus Ictalurus; species Ictalurus furcatus. Next base: position 26,073,793 of record NC_071266.1, read on the forward strand.
CACCTTTATACATTACTACATTCAAATATAAATGAAAGAAATTTACATTCATATTTAAATGATGCATTTAAACATGAACATTTTTTAACTAGCAACGATTTACAAATTGTTTATTTAAAAACAAAACCATGTGTTAAGACTTTAGTTTTATATGTCACAAAAAATAACAGGTATTAAGTTTAATATAAACACGATATTGAGTATTACAATATTAAGTAAGTACGTAAACATCTAGCTTAATGTAATAAAAGTACGGGTAACACTTTACAATAAGGTTTCATTAGTTAACATTTTGTAACTACTTTAGTTAACATGAGGTAAGAATGAACAATACTTCTACAGCATTTATTCATCTTCATTTCAACATTTACACATACGTTATTAAAATCAAAAGCTGTGTTTGTTAACATTAGTTAATGCACTGTGAACTAACGTGAACAAACCACGAACGACTGTATTTTTATTCACTAATATGAACAAAGATGAATAAATACTGTAACAAATGTATTGCTCATTGTTAGTTCGTGTCAGTTAATACATTAACGAATGAGAGCTTATTGTAAAGTGTCACCAAAACAGGAATCTTTAATAAAAGCAAAAGCACTCTGAACAGTATGGTGTGGAGTTGGGGTACATCTGAGGAACAACATTTAAGCAGCTTTTCAATTTATCTAGTTTTAAATAGTTTGATGTGTATATATTAGAGCTGCAACTAACGATTATTTTCATAATCGATTAGTTGGCCGATTGATGTTTTTCGATCCCTGCCCCTTACACACAGCGGAGCATTTTGGATACAAACAGAAGTTTTTGCTCGTGCAGCACAGTTTGATCTCCGCGGTGTTTAATATAAAATTCTTCTCTGCCTTAGAGGACTTTCTTCCTCAGTCACTTGACAATTACTCCTCCGTCTGATGGAGACTGAGGTCTTGTTGGGAATAAAAGGTAATGGTGACATGAACAGTAAACTGAAGAAAGACACTGTCTGTGACTCTGGGTATTAGGCTAAACTTTGCGGTGTCACATTACATGCGTATGACGTCATGTGCCACTGACTAGGAAGTGGCTTATACTTCTCGTTAGTAAAAAACCAATAGTGATCCATTTGAGACGATATTACCTTAAAATTCATACCTAAAATTCATACACTAGACCAGTGTTTCCAATCGGGTAAACCAGGTCGGCTATGTCCTCCTCTTGGGCGGGGTAGGTGGCCCATACCCGGGGCAAGCTCCGTCATGGTCGTCTCCACCGGCAGTTGAGTCGTGCTATCTCTGTGCGACTGGCTGGGACTGCTGGGAAGCCTAGCCAGTCTCTCCCCAGGAGTAGTGACACCAGAAGTTCCAGCACAAGCCCCACCTGTAACAGCGACTCATCCCTACGATCCCAACCCAGACCTCGGCGACATCTCCGCGCATACAGGACACCGAGAGGCTCCCGCACACTGTGGCAGCACACGGTAAGATCACCGGCCAGGTGTAACTGTGCTCCTCCAATGGAGGAGGGTTGGGATGGGCATGCTGCCTACTTCTACAGTGACGATGGGCGCTTGTGGCTGGGTGTGGATGGTGCAGCTGGCTAACCAGGGTTTGTTGGCCCGGGAAGATGATGGGGGCGAGTCAGTCAGAATGGGCTCGTCGCGGTCGGCATGGGCTTGTCCCAAGGTGAGGAGTTGGTGAGGCGGTTCTCAGGAGCCGGTCCATGGTGACCCTCCCTGCGACTACCACCGTGCTGAGCTGCTCTGGTTGCATCCATCACTTAGTGATGTGGAGCAGAGTGAGCTCTGCAAAAAATGGTTTGAACTCCTAAACGGTTGCTGCAATATTTTTGTTAAACCCCTTAAATTAAAGTTGTAACTCTACACTTCAGTCACGTCTTGATTGCTTCATTTCAAATCCACTGTGGTGGTGTACAGGTGCAAAATGACAAAATTGTGTCAGTGTCCAAAGACTTATGGACCCGACTGTATATCACTCCTCAACATTATAATAATTAAATGCTTTTAAAAAATCTATTTAATATTTATGATGTGCTGCATGTGCTGTGCAGGTTTCTGCAGGATTACTGCACACGCGGCTCATTCTCTGATCTGGATCTGATCGATAATCTTGGACCCGCCATGCTCCTCAGCGACAGACTCACATTCCTCGGTGCTTACTGTGTGTGTGTGTGTGTGTGTGTGTGTGTGTGTGTGTATAAAACATGTTCCTCAGTTCTCTATCTGTTTTAAAAACCTTAGCATTGCACCTGGAAATCACTTTTTTTGGTCTCATTATTTATATAAATCTAATAAAAGGGTACATTATTAATGATGTAGCCATTACAGAGCTTCTCTTCAAGATACATCAACGCATCTCAGAAATGACAGATAATTAAATCAGTGTTTTAATTTGATATGACACTGCTATTTTTATTATTTATGGTTTAAATGGTTTAGTTATGTTTCATCATTACCTGAAATAACAAAAACAATAAGGACCCCTGTATTATATTTAAAGGAGAATCAATCGCCTGATTGGCTAAACAGAATGTTAGAGGACGACCGATAATGAATGCTACCGATACCAATAACTAAGATCAGCAGTACCTGCCGATAACCGATGAATCGACCGATAGTTTTTAAATTGATACTGAATGAAGACATAAAAGTGAAAGTTAAATATTGCTGAACTTTATTACAATAATAAACAGTACCAGGAAAATGTACTGTACTGTTTTTAAATGAAATAAAATATAAATATTAATATATTAACTATTAAAAATATAAAATTACATAAGATGTACATCAAACTGAACCAAAGAGTAACACTCCAAATAACAAATAACAATAGAGACGTCCAAAATGAATAAAAAACACTTCAAATAACGAAAAAAAAAGTCAGTGATGGGTTTTATTTCGCCTCTAGAGGGCACTCTTGTAATGACAGCGGACCTTTCTCAGCGGCTCCCAAAGGGGGACGCAACCCGGAAAACTACTGGTGTGGATTTGTTCTTTTTGATGTGGATAGAAAAAGCGGCTGGTTTTCAGTGCTGATTAATCGATCGACATCTACACAGCATGGATGTGCCAGGTTTCACTGCGAACTAGCGAGTGGACACGAGCCATACCAAAGTCTGTGTGGTCTAACGGGTATTATATTGGAGCTTGCAAAAAAAAAAGACTTCTATTGGACAAATTAAAAGAGCCAGATGACGTTTTAGTTACTGAAGTTAAGGCGACAGCTGTGTTTGTGCACCAGTATGGATTTATTTAGATACATTAGTCCACAAGTCAATAGAAGCTCCTCAGAAACATTGTAACACAGATGCGTGTATGTGTGTGTAGGGAAGTACCGTGAGTTCCACCGGCTGTACGGAGAAAAGAAGTTCACCGAGGCAGCAAAGCTCCTGCTCTCCCTCATGACAGCAAAGATCGCTCTCTCTCTCTCACACTCACTCACTCACACACACACACACACACACACACACACACACACACACACACACACTGCACTCAGCTTTATCCACTTGTTTTCCCTGCAGTTGATGATGATGGGGTTGTGCACGTGTGCTGGGAAAATACTGGGAAAGTCAATCCTGGGTTTAAAGTGTGAACAGAAAACTGGATCAGATTATTTTTTATGTCTATGAGGGTCTTATTCAAACTTTTGCAGACGCTCAAACATGTTCGATGTATATGTTTGAAATAAATAAATACATTAAGTTTATTAAAAACTGCTGATGATTAGATGCCGGATTTGTAGGATTAACACCTTCTGGTAAACAATTATTGCTGTTGTAAGTGTTTCACATAAGAACATTCAGAGACTTTCTGTACAATTGTGTGCTTCAGACTTTGTGTGAACACTTTGGGGAAGAAGCACATTGTGTGTCATGTATCCATGACTGCGTGTGACGGGAATCAAACTTGAGCAGGTCTAATTATGATGATGACTCCTAACAGCTCAGGAACACCATGTCTGAGGATTTATTCTTCCTAATGAAAATAACTGTACACACTGCAGATTCTAACGCTAATCTGTCTCAGTTGATCTCTGGTGCAGTGTAACTGCGTGAAACACTGGACAATGGAGTCTTTCCTGTCTTCCCACTTTATTTCCAGGGTGATGTTGACATGTATATAGAATTATAATCCCTGGTGTGTGTGTGTGTGTGTGTGTGTGTGTGTGTGTGTGTGTGTGTGTGTGTGTAGGTGATCTTTTCAGTGGATCAGACCTATGAACTCATGTTTTGTCTGGAAGAGCTGACCTCTGACAACAGCGAGCTTAAACCAGAGCATCTAGCACATGTGCAACACACACACACACACACGCACACACACACACACACACACACACACACAGACACACACAATCTTAAAATCCACGCCATTTGCTCTTTTTTTATCAGGTTTTTCAGTTGTGATTGTGTGATAAATCGTTTATTTCACTCTTAATGTAATGTTCAGCACAAACTGAAGTGTAAATGATGGGGCAGTGAGATGAAAATATACTTTTCTGACACTTGAAGTCATTTTCACAGTGGATGATGCGTGTTCATAAACAGTGATTAGTGAAAAGGAAGCTGAGAAAGCAGTTCACAAAGAACGCTGTTTATTTGAAGAACATGTTCAATCTCTGACAGAGTTCACTGTTTTCAGTTTGAGTTTTTTTCTTCTTTATCATTGTATATTTTTGTTCATTTCTTAAAAAGTTATGTTCGGTACATCTGGCACAAATTCACTTCCATGTTACTATAGAAACGATAACGTATCAGAACCAGAGCATTAATATAGACCTGGGACTCACAGCTGCACTACTGTCAGAGCTGCTGTTACAGAAAACTAATCAACACCTTCTGACCAATCAGAATCCAGATCTGAATAATCTCTGTGGTATACAGGATATGAAATGGTGTGTGTGTGTTTCAGGATGATAATGTCAAGTCCACAAAGCTGGAGCTTAACCTGGCGCTGGCCATCATGAAGGAGGGAACAGTCGAGGCATAAACACACACACACACACACTGCAGTTATGTTAATTCACACAAAGCCCTCACATTATCTCACTGTACTGTATATAAAACCGAATGAATGAAATGTTTTGACATTTAATAAAAAGATACTTTTCTTATTAATTTTTGCAAAAACTGTTGCATTTCTCCAGATCTGTGTGTTTCCCTCTCAATCTCTTAAGCATTACACCTGAAATACCGCACAATAGAACACAAAAATTCATGTTAAATACATGAACTAATTTTATACAGCACCAATAATAACATCGTATTATATAATTATATTGTACTTATATATTCACTTCTTCAAAATATTCTGTATTCAACTGATACATTTATGGAAAATATTGCAAGTAGTGTATACTTAAGTAATAGAGATGGCACTGATCCCATACGGGTATGATCAGCTGATACTAGCAAACAAATGGGGATCAGATATCAGAGAAAATAAGGAACAGATTAGATCTGATCCTGTAACCAAAAGATCTACACTATATTAAACACCAACTAAAGGACAGAGTGATAAATGTGACTTGTAGTGAGTCTCCTAGGGGCTTCTTCACATAAACTCCTCAGATGCTGATCCTGTCAGGTGAGAATCCCACCAATGTCATGAAACTGTTCCTGTCCATTTCAGTTCCGTCTTCCACTGACTGGGTTCAGCTGGAGTTCGTGTGGTTTTTCACCTGCTGTTCCAAATAATCCCTCAGGTTTTCATTGGGATTGAGGATAATGTTGTCCAGGGATCACAGGTCGTTCTACTCAGTGCAGAGATCTGTGTAGTCTATTAAAATGTAAAAGACAGATATCTGAATTAATAACCTAAAACTAGACTGTGGTACTTCATGATCAACAGCATGTAATCATCTCTGCTGCAAGGAAAACATTATTATCTCCTGTTCATAATCATTCAACATTTCTTCATTCTTATAGAATACACTTGTTAGAACATTTAGCTAGAACAGATGAGAACTTCCACAAGATCTAACAGGAACATGAGCAGATATTTACCATCACATCACTGCTCTTATACAATCACAGGCTGTAGAGCTTTATTTTTAAAACAGTGATCACTGCTGTGTGTTTTATCTCTTGTTCTACACGTGTATTTAAGTGCAGACGTTAAGAACAAGCGGAGGGGAACTTCACAGGAATGACAGAAGACACGGTGTGGAGGTGGAGTGCTGGAAGGAGTGTCAGAGTAAAGTGACTCCTTAAATTAAATATTTGTAGCAGTGTGGCATCAAAGATGATGATTTTAATTCGCTTTTATGAGAGTGGAGAAGAAAATCTGCTGCTGATCAGAAACAGGGAGAAGCCGAGATCATCTTATTCAGACAAAAGCAGCAGTATGAAGTCAGAGATAGCAGGGTGTCACAAGGAGACGAGGTGTTCATCTACAATCACTCTCATGCACTCAGTGCTGACATTTTGTAGACTCTGTCTGACTCCCTGTCTTCTGCTTTCACATCAATTTTAAATCAACACCAAACAGCATTAAAGCTCATTGTTAGAAAAAGTCTGATTAAATAGAATATAGTACAATTTTAACCCAGTATCTGATCATCTGATATTTACTGCAACTCAAATTAATGTACAAAATAATACTAATGTACAAAATAATGTACAAAATAATGCTCAGTCTTTTAATTTGTTTCAGTGTTTATCTAAAAAATATCATTACTCACCTCAGTGTCTGTAGTTTGTAATGTTCATCATTCTTCAGAGCAGAGAGACTCTTCACTCCTGAGTCTCCTATTTTATTCCCAGACAGATTCAGTTTTCTCAGGTATGAGGGGTTTGATCTCAGAGCTGAAGTCAGAGCAGCACAGCCTTCATCTGAGACACCACAATCCCACAACCTGCAGAGACACAATGACACACTCTTCACTCTCTCAGTTTCTGAACATCAAGACATACTTTGTGTATCTTGAAATGAGTGAGTGAGTGAGTGTGTGTGTGTGTGTGTGTGTGTGTGTGTGTGTGTGTGTGTGAGAGAGAGAGAGAGATACTGAATGTTTAAAAGGATTATTCTGTACTGACAAGAACAAGTCTGACTGTTTTATTATACAGAATGTGTTTGTCTGTTATTTTACACACATTCCAGTGACTTGGAAGAACATTAGACCCTGTTTTATTATCATCAAAGTGAAATCATTTAAAAATCACTCCTTATTTATGATGAAACACTTAATGTTTTGACGTATTTTTAAATGTATTTTAGTTCATACGGTGTGTGTGTGTGTGTGTTTTCATTACTGAGGAAAACTGCATAACTTTAATACTGCTTGTCTATTCGGCTGCTTCTGTTACACAGACCTGGCAACACGGTTCATAGCAGCTAGACACAGACGTACTGAAAGAATCCTCACTAATAGGACAAAATCATGTGACTCTCAGAGAGATGATCTTACCCCAGTTTCTCCAGTTTACAGAGAGGATTCTCCAGTACAGCAGAGACACTCTTCACTCCTGAGTCTCCTAGTTTATTCTCAGACAGATGCAGTTCTCTCAGGTGTGAGGGGTTTGATCTCAGAGCTGAAGTCAAAGCAGCACAGCCTTCATCTGAGACACCACAATTCCGCAACCTGCAGAGACACAATGACACACTCTTCATCAACACATTTTCATTACTTTAAAGATGATGTGTGGGATTTTATTATTCAGAATGACATGAGGATTTAATATCATCTGTTTATTCTAATTAACAATGTGCCTCATTTATATAACTGGATATGAACGGGTTTGTGTGTAAATCGTTTGTACGAGCGTTTACACAAGAAATTTGGTGTTCATGAAAATCCTGTTCATTCGTATTCTACTCGTGCTCCTGAGTGTGTGTACATTTATACATAAGAAGTCTTTATTTATCACATATACATTACAGCACAGTCAAATTCTTTTCTTCACATTTCCCAGCTTGAGCCCCAGACTAACGAATGTAAACCTTGACTTGATCAACTTCAAATCATATCATTTGCATGGATTAATGAAATGTTGTATAAACTATATATTGTAATTTTATATAATATCCAGTTGAGTTTAAATAGTTTATTTTTAACATGTTTACAGCGTTTAGCAGACTCCTTTATCCAGAGAGACTTATAGAAGTTCTTTGGAGTTTCTATCAAAAACACATCCTCATGCTAGTTCACTAGATCAGGGACTAAGTGCACCACTGACAACATTTGTGAAAACCAGATGTTTTATAATATTGGAGTTTATTAAAGAATATTAAAAAGTGAGCCAATACAAACCCATAAATAAAGACAAATAAAACTAATCATTAAAGCGAGTACGAAGAAAATCAGACTTTCAGAGACTTTTGTAAATCCGGTGGAAAATTCGAGCTGGGTTTGACTCATGCAAACATTTACACACAACTTTACTAAAAGATCGATAAATGACCCCAAAGTCATTAAAATAATACTTTGGGTGTTGATAGGTCTAAATGAGTGAAAACAACTGGAGAAGTTAGAGAACAACTGTGAAAGATGGTGGAAGGTCGTCAGTGGTCTGTGTTCCCCAGAGGGAAAAAGTAAGTAAGTATGAGACTGATAAATTTACAGTGAAGTCCATTGGGCTGATTCTGTAAAGCAGATCTGGCAACCCTTTTCATACTGACTCCATTTTAGCTTCAAAATGATTTATTGAATGTTTTACACATAAAATGTATTGATGTGTTAAGTTCTATGACATTAACTTCTCATTTTAATTGATAAATTCTATATTTTGAGATCATTTGCACCGTTTCCCTGCTGCATTTAAACCCTGCATCACACATAGTGTATTTAGTTTGTGTCTGAGCTGCAGTTTGTGTGATTAGTTACAGTGTTGTAGTAAATTTCACAGTAATTTTAGACACATTGCAGTCGCATCAAGTCACGTTTTGTGCTGCAACTTCTCACATACGTACATCCGACCCAAAGACTCTGTGACAGATCATCAGTGTGCAGTGAAAAGAAACAATCTTCCTCCTCAGGACATTGATGATGAACCTAAAACCTCTGCTTCAGTCTCACTATTAGAGAATGTGTCTTACTGAGGAGCAGGTCATGTGACTCTCAGAGAGATGATCTTACCCCAGTATCTCCAGTTTACAGAGAGGATTCTCCAGTCCAGCAGAGAGACTCTTCACTCCTGAGTCTCCTAGATTATTTATAGACAGATTCAGGTCTCTCAGGTGTGAGGGGTTTGATCTCAGAGCTGAAGTCAGAGCAGCACAGTCTTCATCTGAGACACCACACCTCCATAACCTGCAGAGACACAATGACACACTCTTCATCAACACATTTTCATTACTTTAAAGATGATGTGTGGGATTTTATTATTCAGAATGACATGAGGATTTAATATCATCTGTTTATTCTAATTAACAATGTGCCTCATTTATAAAACTGGATATGAACGGGTTTGTGTGTAAATCGTTTGTACGAGCGTTTACACAAGAAATTTGCTATTCATGAAAATCCTGTTCATTCGTATTCTACTCGTGCTCCTGAGTGTGTGTACATTTATACATAAGAAGAAGTCTTTATTTATCACATATACATTACAGCACAGTCAAATTCTTTTCTTCACATTTCCAGCTTGTTAGGAAGTTGGAGTCAGAGTGCAGGATCAGACATGATACAGCGCCCCTGGAGCAGATAGGATTAAGGGCCTTGCTCATGGGCCCAACCTTCTGATCAGTAACCCATAGCCTTAACCATTATAATGATAAATCCTGGATACAGTTATGTACATCAGCCTCGTTCAGCTGGTAGAGGAGGAGGTGTTGGTCTCATCCATAGTCTAAATCTAGGCGTCACACACAAACCTAGTCATAAATTTAATTCTTTTAAAATTCTTTATACCGGTATAACTTATGTAGCCACAAAAAATAAGTCAATTCCTCTAAATATTATTTACAGACCCCCGGGCCATATACTGAATTTCTTAGTGAATTTGCAGACTTTCTCTCAGACCTGGTTGTGTCTGTAGATAAAGCATTAATCGTCTGTGATTTTAATATTCATTTTGATAACCCAGAAGACCCTCTGAGAACAGCGGTTGTGTCCATCTTAGATTCAGTAGGGGATAATCAGAACGTAATCGGACCTACTCATAATGGTGGTCACACTCTTGACCTCATACTAACAGATGGATTAAATAGAGAAAATATTGTAATTTTTCCGCAGTCTGAAGTTGTCTCAGACCATTATCTTATCTCGTTCATAATACGTATTGATCATAATATTTCCACCTCGCCTCGCTACCGCGTAAAACCTACTTTCACATCAGCTACTGCACCGAGCTTCATCAATAACCTCACAGAGACATCAATTAGATTTGGATCACCGTCTGATCCCAGGGAACTCGATCAGGAGACTGAATGCTTAGAGTCAACACTCCGCTACACGCTGGATAGAGTGGCTCCACTAAAAGAAAATTAGAGAAAAAACTAGCACCCTGGTATAATGATCAAACGCAAACCTTAAAACAGACCACTCGACAATTAGAACGTAAATGACCAAAACCAAACTGGTGATATTTCAAACAGCATGGAAGGAGAGTCTACTGAACTATAGACAATCTCTTAGTGATGCTAGAAAAGTCTCTCTCTCCACCTTAATAGGAGACAACAAAAACTATTCTAGATTTCTATTCAACACAGTAGCAAAACTAACTAGGAATAAAACCACTACAGAGAGAAACACTCAATCATTACATAGCAGTGAAGATTTCATGGATTTTTCATTGGTAAAGTTGAAAATATTAGATGTGAAATTCAGGCTATTAAATTAAAACCAGACAGTATTATAACTAACCCTGTAGATGATAATATAGCAATATCAGATCAAGGTTTAGAATGTTTTACTCCCCTTAGAGAGACCGAACTAGCTTCATTAATCTCTTCAGCCAATTCATCAACTTGTATACTAGATCCTGTACCTACATGTTTCTTTAAACAGATTTGTCCTGGAGTAACTGAACCGCTTTTAAATATAATCAATTCTTCCCTTAGCACTGGCTATGTACCTAAATCACTTAAATTAGCAGTTATTAAACCCCTGATTAAAAAACCTGACCTTGACCCCTCTCAACTGTCAAGCTATAGACCGATATCACATCTCCCCTTCATCTCCAAGATCTTAGAAAAGGTTGTAGCACAGCAGTTATGCTCGTACTTACATCGGAACAACATTCATGAAATGTATCAGTCAGGATTTAGACCTCATCATAGCACAGAGACAGCGCTGGTTAAAGTAGTAAATGACCTTCTATTGACCTCTGATCAGGGTTGTGTCTCGCTGCTTGTGTTACTCGACCTTAGAGCAGCTTTTGATACTATAGATCATACTATTCTCCTTGATAGATTAGAAAATGTTGTTGGCATTAAGGGAACAGTCCTCTCCTGGCTCAGGTCTTATCTGACCGATCGGTATCAGTTTGTAGATGTAAATGGAGACTTCTCCACACAGACCGAGGTTAAATTTGGTGTTCCACCAGGTTCTGTTTTAGGCCCACTGCTTTTTACTTTATATACGCTACCTCTAGGTCAAATTATTCGTAAACATGGAATTAGCTTCCACTGTTATGCTGATGATGCACAGCTGTATGTTTCAGCGAAGGCAGAGGACAGACAGCAGCTTAGTAAAGTTGAGGATTGTGTAAAGGACATTAGACGATGGATGTTAACTAACTTCCTTTTACTTAATTCTGATAAGACAGAAGAACTCGTATTAAGACCACGTGACGCTAGAAGTAATCTTTCTGATCACACAGTAACTCTGGATGGTCTTTCTGTTTCATCATGTGCAGCAGTAAAAGACCTTGGAGTGATTATTGACTCCAGTCTATCATTTGATGCTCATGTAGATAATATTACTAGGATAGTCTTCTTTCATCTCAGAAATATTTCTAAGATAAAAAATACCCCGATCACCCCGATCTTATCCACACTGCATTGGCTCCCAGTGAAATCTCGCATTGATTATAAAATACTATTATTGACCTATAAAGCACTAAACGGTCTCGCATCACAATATCTAAGCGACCTTTTGGTTTTCTATGATCCGCCACGCCTACTTAGATCAAAAGATGCAGGCTATTTGTTGGTACCTCGAATAGCGAAGGCTACAGCAGGGGGAAGAGCTTTCTCTTATAGAGCCCCACAGTTATGGAACAGTCTTCCTATTAGTGTTCGGGACTCAGACACAGTCTCAGTGTTTAAGTCTAGGATTAAAACGTACTTGTTTACTCAAGCCTACCCTGACTAGATTCTGTTCTACTACTTCACAGTCATAATTATCTTTTTTCTCCCTCTCTCCTTTCGCCGAGCCCCACACAAATTTATGGAGATACTAGAGATCCTGATCCTCTCTGCTCTCCGGACCTGCCTGATCCGTTTCGGATGTCCTGCCTCTGGATGGAGCTCTCATCTACTCCAATTCCAGATTGCTGGGACTACGGCTGCTTCTAAGGCCAAACAGACTTCATATAAAACCATAATGAACTTTTTCACACTATCTGTTGTTCCCCAGATGAGGACGGGTTCCCCTTCTGAGTCGGGTTCCTCTCAAGGTCTCTTCCTCTTAACATCTTAGCGAGTTTTTCCTTGCCACCGGCTTGTTCACTTGGAATAAATTCGCACTTTTAATATGTGTAAACAGTGTTTATATATTTCTGTAAAGCTGCTTTGAGACAATGTCTATTGTAAAAAGCACTATATAAATAAAATTTAATTGAATAATTTTGCCTTAACTTATTATTTGCATGGATTACTGTACTTTTATATCTGGAATATCCTGTTGAGTTTAAACTGTTTATTTTTAACATGTTTACAGTGTTTAGCAGACTCCTTTATCCAGAGCGACTTTTGGCTGCATTTACTCTGCAGGTCTTGACGACCCGCTTACATCTTCTTTTAAAAGTGACCCATACCCGATATCTGCATTTACACTATACACTTCGTGAAACAACCCGAGGTAGACGTCACCTGAATCTTAGGCCGAAAAGGAACTAAAAATGCTGCAACGGAAATATAATACAAGCTTTTGTTTTCCACACAGTATTTAAAGATCAGCAAAACACCGGACTCTTAAGCGGAGAAAAAAGAAGAGAGCCCTTGTTGAGAGTTGTGTTTTCACGGTTGGTGTCCACCTGAGTTGACGTCATTCGCCACTGTCGCTTTTTCAATGACATACGGCTCGCAGTGACAGGGGAATATCCGATCTGTCTGATTACATGGCAGACGCAAATGCACGTATCCGATTCATATCAGATTTATTTCCACGTATGAATGAGGCCTGAAACGGATCTGAGAATACTGGAACTGTGAAAGATGGTGGAAGGTCGTCAGTGGTCTGTGTTCCCCAGAGGGAAAAAAGTAAGTAAGTACGAGACTGATAAATTTACAGTGAAGTCCATTGGGCTGATTCTGTAAGCAGATCTGGCAACCCTCTTCATAGTGACTCCATTTTTATTTAAAAATCAAATGTTCCATTTTTTTGTTTTTACCTTTTCAATTCTATAACATTAACATCTCATTTTAATTGATAAATTCTATATTTTGAGATCATTCGCACCATTTCCCTGCTGCATTTAAACCCTGCATCACACACAGTGTATTTAGTTTGTGTCTGAGCTGCAGTTTGTGTGATTAGTTACAGTGTTGTAGTAAATTTCACAGTAATTTTAGACACATTGCAGTCGCATCAAGTCACGGTTTGTGCTGCAGCTTCTCACATATGTACATCTGACCCAAAGACTCTGTGACAGATCATCAGTGTGCAGTGAAAAGAAACAATCTTCCTCCTCAGGACATTGATGATGAACCTAAAACCTCTGCTTCAGTCTCACTATTAGAGAATGTGTCTTACTGAGGAGCAGGTCATGTGACTCTCAGAGAGATGATCTTACCACAGTTTCTCCAGTTTACAGAGAGGATTCTCCAGTACAGCAGAGAGACTCTTCACTCCTGAGTCTCCTAGTTTATTATCAGACAGATTCAGGTCTCTCAGGTGTGAGGGGTTTGATCTCAGAGCTGAAGTCAGAGCAGCACAGCCTTCACCTGAGACACCACAATTCCACAACCTGCAGAGACACAATGACACTCTTCACTCTCTCAGTTTATGAACATCAAGACATACTTTGTGTTTCTTGAAATTAGTGTGTGTGTGTGTGTGTGTGTGTGTGTGTGTGTGTGTGTGTGAGAGAGAGAGAGAGACTGAATGTTTAAATGGATTATTCAGTACTGACAAGAACAAGTCTGACTGTTTTATTTATGCAGAATGTGTTTGTTTGTTATTTTACACACATTCCATTGACTTGGAAGAACATTAACCCTGTTTTATTATCATCAAAGTGAAATCATTTAAAAATCACTCCTTATTTATGATGAAACACTTAATGTTTTGACGTATTTTTAAATGTATTTTAGTTCATACGGTGTGTGTGTGTGTGTGTTTTCATTACTGAGGAAAACTGCATAACTTTAATACTGCTTGTCTATTCGGCTGCTTCTGTTACACAGACCTGGCAACACGGTTCATAGCAGCTAGACACAGACGTACTGAAAGAATCCTCACTAACAGGACAAAATCATGTGACTCTCAGAGAGATGATCTTACCCCAGTTTCTCCAGTTTACAGAGAGGATTCTCCAGTACAGCAGAGACACTCTTCACTCCTGAGTTTCCTAGTTTATTCTCAGACAGATGCAGTTCTCTCAGGTGTGAGGGGTTTGATCTCAGAGCTGAAGTCAGAGCAGCACAGCCTTCATCTGAGACACCACAATTCCACAACCTGCAGAGACACAATGACACACTCTTCATCAACACATTTTCATTACTTTAAAGATGATGTGTGGGATTTTATTATTCAGAATGACATGAGGATTTAATATCATCTGTTTATTCTAATTAACAATGTGCCTCATTTATAAAACTGGATATGAACGGGTTTGTGTGTAAATCGTTTGTACGAGCGTTTACACAAGAAATTTGGTATTCATGAAAATCCTGTTCATTCGTATTCTACTCGTGCTCCTGAGTGTGTGTACATTTATACATAAGAAGTAGTCTTTATTTATCACATATATATTACAGCACAGTCAAATTCTTTTCTTCACAATTCCAGCTTGAGCCCCAGACTAACGAATGTAAACCTTGACTTGATCAACTTCAAATCATATCATTTGCATGGAATACTGCAATTTTATATCTAAACTATTCTGTTGAGTTTAAACTGTTTATTTTGAACATGTTTACAGCGTTTAGCAGACTCCTTTATCCAGAGAGACTTATAGAAGTGCTCTGGAGTTTCTATCAAAAACACATCCTCATGCTAGTTCACTAGATCAGGGACTAAGAGCACCACTGAGAACATTTGTGAAAACCAGATGTTTTATATTATTGGAGTTTATTTTAAAATATTTTAAAAGTGAGCCAATACAAACCCATAAATAAAGACAAATAAAACTAATCATTAAAGCGAGTACGAAGAAAATCAGACTTTCAGAGACTTTTGTAAATCCGGTGGAAAATTCGAGCTGGGTTTGACTCACGCACACATTTACACACAACTTTACTAAAAGATCGATAAATGACCCCCAAAGTCATTAAAATAATACTTTGGGTGTTGATAGGTCTAAAGGAGTGAAAACAACTGGAGAGGTTAGAGAACAACTGTGAAAGATGGTGGAAGGTTGTCAGTGGTCTGTGTTCCCCAGAGGGAAAAAAGTAAGTAAGTATGAGACTGATAAATTTACAGTGAAGTCCATTGGGCTGATTCTGTAAAGCAGATCTGGCAACCCTTTTCATACTGACTCCATTTTAGCTTCAAAATGATTTATTGAATGTTTTACACATAAAATGTATTGATGTGTTAAGTTCTATGACATTAACTTCTCATTTTAATTGATAAATTCTATATTTTGAGATCATTTGCACCGTTTCCCTGCTGCATTTAAACCCTGCATCACACACAGTGTATTTAGTTTGTGTCTGAGCTGCAGTTTGTGTGATTAGTTACAGTGTTGTAGTAAATTTCACAGTAATTTTAGACACATTGCAGTCGCATCAAGTCACGTTTTGTGCTGCAACTTCTCACATACGTACATCTGACCCAAAGACTCTGTGACAGATCATCAGTGTGCAGTGAAAAGAAACAATCTTCCTCCTCAGGACATTGATGATGAACCTAAAACCTCTGCTTCAGTCTCACTATTAGAGAATGTGTCTTACTGAGGAGCAGGTCATGTGACTCTCAGAGAGATGATCTTACCCCAGTATCTCCAGTTTACAGAGAGGATTCTCCAGTACAGCAGAGACACTCTTCACTCCTGAGTCTCCTAGATTATTTATAGACAGATTCAGGTCTCTCAGGTGTGAGGGGTTTGATCTCAGAGCTGAAGTCAGAGCAGCACAGCCTTCAACTGAGACATCACACCTCCATAACCTGCAGAGACACAATGACACACTCTTCATCAACACATTTTCATTACTTTAAAGATGACGTGTGGGATTTTATTATTCAGAATGACATGAGGATTTAATATCATCTGTTTATTCTAATTAACAATGTCCCTCATTTATAAAACTGGATATGAACGGGTTTGTGTGTAAATCGTTTGTACGAGCGTTTACACAAGAAATTTGGTGTTCATGAAAATCCTGTTCATTCGTATTCTACTCGTGCTCCTGAGTGTGTGTACATTTATACATAAGAAGTCGTCTTTATTTATCACATATACATTACAGCACAGTCAAATTCTTTTCTTCACATTTCCAGCTTGTTAGGAAGTTGGAGTCAGAGCGCAGGATCAGACATGATACAGCGCCCCCTGGAGCAGATAGGGTTAAGGGCCTTGCTCAAGGGCTCAACCTTCTGATCAGTAACCCATAGACTTAACCATTATAATGATAAATCCTGGATACAGTTATGTACATCAGCCTCGTTCAGCTGGTAGAGGAGGAGGTGTTGGTCTCATCCATAGTCTAAATCTAGGCGTCACACACAAACCTAGTCATAAATTTAATTCTTTTAAAATTCTTTATACCGGTATAACTTATGTAGCCACAAAAAATAAGTCAATTCCTCTAATTATTATTTACAGACCCCCGGGCCATATACTGAATTTCTTAGTGAATTTGCAGACTTTCTCTCAGACCTGGTTGTGTCTGTAGATAAAGCATTAATCGTCTGTGATTTTAATATTCATTTTGATAACCCGGAAGACCCTCTGAGAACAGCGGTTGTGTCCATCTTAGATTCAGTAGGGGATAATCAGAACGTAATCGGACCTACTCATAATGGTGGTCACACTCTTAACCTCATACTAACAGACGGATTAAATAGAGAAAATATTGTAATTTTTCCGCAGTCTGAAGTTGTCTCAGACCATTATCTTATCTCGTTCATAATACGTATTGATCAGAATATTTCCACCTCGCCTCGCTACCGCGTAAAACCTACTTTCACATCAGCTACTGCACCGAGCTTCATCAATAACCTCCCAGAGACATCAATTAGGTTTGGATCACCGTCTGATCCCAGGGAACTCGATCAGGAGACTGAACGCTTAGAGTCAACACTCCACTACACGCTGGATAGAGTGTCTCCACTCAAAAGAAAATTCGAGAAAAAACTAGCACCCTGCCGGTTCTGAACCGGTCCCACTGGACCCTTCGGCCGAAGTCCAAGCCTGGTGAACGACCACGAGCTATTGTGTGCAGATTCCACTATCACAGTGACTGTGTTGATATTTTTACGCCGTGCGAGAGAGCTCCAGAGGATGAAAGTGAGGGATTTGACCATCTCCGTTTCCCCTGTCTACACAGCCAAGACCGCCCGGGCCTGGGCCGTGTTTAATGAGCTTCGGCGTCAACTTCGTGGTATTGAGGGCGCTCGCTATGGAATACTTCACCCAGCTCGGCTTCACATTACATATAACGGTGTCCAGAAGGACTTTATTTCAGCGGAGGAAGCAGGAGACCACGTTAAGCTCTTGATTTCGGGGTGAACTGCATCACCTATATAGTGGAGTTTTTTCACTTTTATTCTTTTTTTGCACTCGGCCTTCCAGCTCTACAGAATTCGGATTCTTATTGAAGATGTTGTCGATGCATTACTTCGTCTAGATTTAAGGACTCACTCCTCTTAAATCTACTTCTGTATTAATGTGCTTCTCTGTTTTGAGGCTCTGACTGGGTTAGAGTTTCTGTTTATTTCATTTTATTAGTGTTATTTCCTCATCTTTACATGCTACACTGTTATATTATTAGTTACAAGTCTTTAAAAGGTAAGGACATTGTATTTGTTAAAGTATGCAGACTGTTTATCAGATTTGAAGTCAGTAGGGGACTTTTCTCTTACTGGAATTTTTTTTTTGTTTAGGTAATTTAGTTGGTTAGTTCGGCTTAATCTTTGAGTTGTTTTCACATTGTGGACAACTCTTGGTGGGAAACACTGCTGTCTCCCTTTGTTTTATGGAGACTTTGGGTGTGTTGGGTGGGGGTGGGTGGGGGGTCCCACTCGGGCTGGGACAGGCACACCTTTAAGATTTATTTGTTGGAACGTCAGAGGTAATCCTGTCAAGAGATCTAAGGTTTTTACATATTTGAAACGTCTTCCACTCGAACTTTAATTTGAAAGTAGGAGGGGTCGCTATTTTAATTGACAAAAGGTTACAGTTTTCGTCCACTAACGTTATCGCTGATGCGAACGGTAGATATATTATAGTTGCTGGTACTCTGATGCAAAGACAGGTATTGTATACGCTCCTAACATAGATGAATTATTTATTTATTTGTTTATTTAATTAATTAATGAATTTTTATAAATGGCATCCCTTTATTGTATACTTTATGGAGTTACAGACACTTCCCACTTAAATTTTTGTGCCTGTTCTTGGGTTTTATAATATTTATATAACCAGCGACAGTTATTGAGTAGCCAAGATGAGCTGGGGGGGGGGGGGGGGGGGGGGGGTTTGTGTTTTTTTTCTTCTTCTTCTCAATTAAATATTTGGGAAAGGGAAGGGAGAAGAGAAAAGGTAAATGAAATCACATGAAAATGAATAAATAAATTAAAATATAAAGCACTAAACAATCTCGCACCACAGTATCTAAACGACCTTTTGGTTTTCTATGATCTGCCACGCCTACTTAGATCAAAAGATGCAGGCTATCTGACGGTACCTCGAATAGCGGAGGCTACAGCAGGGGGAAGAGCTTTCTATTATAGAGCCCCACAGTTATGGAACAGTCTCCCAATTAGTGTTCGGGACTCAGACACAGTCCCAGTGACTACGTTTACATGGACAGCAGTAATCTAATTATTAGCCTTAATCTGAGTAAGATAATAACGTGATTAAGGAGTTTACATGAGTCGCTTTTAGAATACTCCTGTCATGTTCCCGTTTTACATGTTATTGATCATAATTAGATTAACAGCCCGCGTCATTACGTCACCGCGCCACACCGTCCAACGTCCCTCCAGAATTTCACGTATCAACATACAGTTCGTCTTCGTTATGGTACCGTAAACAGTTTTGGGTGTTTTTATTTAAATTTTTCACGAACGCTTCAAGTGCGGTTAATTATTAGTCATGTTATACGTGCAAATAGACGACTGCTTATAGCCATGGGCTGCGTCCCAAATCGCATGCTTATCTACTGTATAGTAGCCGAGATGCATGTATTTTTCCCCACTACTGGCCTATAGTAGGCAAGTATGCAGTTTGGGACACAGCCGAACTCTCTCGTTCGCCGTAAAACGTAAAACTGCCATGTGTGATCGTGTCCTGTCACAAAATGTGGTGAAAACGCTCACATGACGTTCATATTGTGATTAAGGTGTTTACATGTCTGTAATGCACATCCATGATACGATTAAAACAGGAGTAATCCACCTGTCTTAATTCGATTAGAGCTTAATTACATTATGACCATAATTAGATTAAGGTTGCTGTTTACATATTAGTTTCTTAATCAAATTATGGTCTTAATTAGATTAAGAGTGGATTATTGTTGTCCATGTAAACGCAGTCAGTGTTTAAGTCTAGGATTAAAACGTACTTGTTTACTCAAGCCTACCCTGACTAGACTTTCTGTTACGCTA
Organism: Ictalurus furcatus; assembly: GCF_023375685.1. NCBI lineage: Eukaryota > Metazoa > Chordata > Actinopteri > Siluriformes > Ictaluridae > Ictalurus > Ictalurus furcatus. The sequence goes on from NC_071266.1 coordinate 26,093,889, forward strand.
AGCACAGTCCTAATAATCTCTTCTCTCCCTCTCTCCTTCTGTCGAGCCACACACGATTTTATGGAGATACTAGAGATCCTGATCCTCTCTGCTCTCCGGACTGGCCTGATCCGTTTCGGATGTCCTGCCTCTGGATGGAGCTCTCATCTACTCCAATTCCAGATTGCTGGGACTACGGCTGCTTCTAAGGCCAAACAGACTTCATATAAATCCATAATGAACTTTTTCACACTACCTGTTGTTCCCCAGATGAGGACGGGTTCCCTTCTGAGTCGGGTTCCTCTCAAGGTTTCTTCCTCTAACATCTTAGCGAGTTTTTCCTTGCCACCGGCTTGTTCACTTGGAATAAATTCGCACTTTTAATATGTGTAAACAGTGTTTATATATTTCTGTAAAGCTGCTTTGAGACAATGTCTATTGTAAAAAGCGCTATATAAATAAAATTTAATTGAATAATTTTGCCTTAACTTATAATTTGCATGGATTACTGTACTTTTATATCTGGAATATCCTGTTGAGTTTAAACTGTTTATTTTTAACATGTTTACAGCGTTTAGCAGACTCCTTTATCCAGAGTGACTTTTGGCTGCATTTACTCTGCAGGTCTTGACGACCCGCTTACATCTTCTTTTAAAAGTGACCCATACCCGATATCTGCATTTACACTATACACTTCGTGAAACAACCCGAGGTAGACGTCACCTGAATCTTAGGCCGAAAAGGATCTAAAAATGCTGCAACGGACGCAGACGAAAACATAATACAAGCTTTTGTTTTCCACACAGTATTTAAAGATCAGCAAAACACCGGTCTCTTAAGTGGAGAAAAAAGAAGACAGCCCTTGTCGAGAGTTGTGTTTTCGCGGTTGGTGTCCACCTGAGTTGACGTCATTCGCCACTGTCGCTTTTTCAATGACGTACTCGCATTGTCAGGGGAATATCCGATCTGTCTGATTACATGGCAGACGCAAATGCACGTATCCGATTCATATCAGATTTATTTCCACGTATGAATGAGGCCTGAAACGGATCTGAGAATCCTGGAACTGTGAAAGATGGTGGAAGGTCGTCAGTGGTCTGTGTTCCCCAGAGGGAAAAAAGTAAGTAAGTACGAGACTAATAAATTTACAGTGAAGTCCATTGGGCTGCTTCTGTAAAGCAGATCTGGCAACCCTTTTCATAGAAATTCCATTTTAATTAAAAATCAAATGTTCAATCATTTTTTTACCTTTTAAGTTCTATAACATTAACTTCTCATTTTAATTGATAAACTCTATATTTTGAGATCATTTGCACCATTTCCCTGCTGCATTTAAACCCTGCATCACACACAGTGTATTTAGTTTGTGTCGGAGCTGCAGTTTGTGTGATTAGTTACAGTGTTGTAGTAAATTTCACAGTAATTTTAGACACATTGCAGTCGCATCAAGTCACGTTTTGTGCTGCAGCTTCTCACATACGTACATCTGACCCAAAGACTCTGTGACAGATCATCAGTGTGCAGTGAAAAGAAACAATCTTCCTCCTCAGGACATTGATGATGAACCTAAAACCTCTGCTTCAGTCTCACTATTAGAGAATGTGTCTTACTGAGGAGCAGGTCATGTGACTCTCAGAGAGATGATCTTACTTCAGTATCTCCAGTTTACAGAGAGGATTCTCCAGTACAGCAGAGAGACTCTTCACTCCTGAGTCTCCTAGATTATTCCCAGACAGATTCAGGTCTCTCAGGTGTGAGGGGTTTGATTTCAGAGCTGAAGTCAGAGCAGCACAGTCTTCACCTGAGATATCACAACCACGCAACCTGCAGAGACACAATGACACACTCTTCATCAACACATTTTCATCTTGGTTTAAAACTTACTGTAAAGATGATGTGTGTTATGTTGGACTGTCTCCCTTCTCTTGTCCAATCACAACATATTATTAACAGGGATGCACTGAAATGAAAATTCTTGGCCGAAGGTCAAACCGAACATGTTTTTTCGTGTTTGTTTCCATTTATTTTGCCATTTTTTCACCATTGCATAAATTGAATAGTCAAAATGTGCTTTTTACTATTTTGTCTTGCTTTTCAAAGAAAAAAATAAATTACAAACACTACAATTTCAAAATATTTATTTAACACTGAACATTTTTTTCATTCCAGCAGGCACAGGCTACCAACAAGGCACAATATAACTTTAAATAAATAAATGAGTAAAATGAAAATATTCTGATGTGGTCATCTTTGAGCCCCTTGAATAGCCAATGTTAGGCCTATAACTGACTGCTGAAAGAATGGAACACTCTGTAGACTACAACAATAAGTGCATTAAAAAGTGCATTGCGTACAAGAGTGCAGAAAATGGTTCTATTGGGCTGATTATATTGGGGATATATACCGCTCGCGTCCCTGTACACCTCGCCGAGTATTATAGTAGATATAGTAGAGTTAGATACGTTGTTAATGTTCTGTTCCTTGATAGATTTAGTTAGTTTAAACTATAGATTAGTTCATTTAGTCCCTTTGCCTGTCTTGAGCTTTTTGGATTATGATTTGGATGTGTCTGCCTGTCCTTGAATAAATATGTCTTTACCTGCTTCCGTACTCTACTCCCTTACGTCTCGCGACGTGACAGAATTCTCCGGAACAGAAACAAAAAAGTAAACATCCGAAGAGCTCGTGCGTCGTGCATGTAGCTCGTGCATGTGCGCATCCCCTCATCGAGGTCGTGACATTCGCAGGTCTCACTCTGGTTGTGTCATCAAACACGTCACTGTTCGGTCAAATTTATTCGGCATTTTCACTTATTCGGCCGAACACCGAAAATGCTTTTTTTTTGCTATTTTCAGCCGAATAATTTCGGTTGCCGAACATTCGGTGCATCCCTAATTATTAATACTGAACAATTATGGTGTAAAATTACTGCTGGTTTATGTTAAAAGTAACGAGTCAGGGTTTTTTAAATCTCTGATTAGATGTATTTTTATACACATATCTAAGTGCATTTAATTATTACTTTACTGCACAAGTGATATGTTTAATGACTAATATATTTGTTCTGTATGTTGTACTGATTTAACTGAAAAAACAGAACTGTACACAACTATTAACTGCAGCTTTTAGTGAGTACTGTGTCTCTCAGAGAGATGATCTTACCTCAGATTTTTTACTTTACACTGAGGATTCTCCAGTAGAGCAGAGAGACGCTTCACTCCTGAGGCTCCTAGATAACTCCCAGTCAGATTCAGTGTATCCACAGTCAGATGCAGGTCTCTCAGATTGGAGGTTTCTGAGCTGAGCACTGAGTCCAGAGCTGACCAACCACTGTATTGAATTGTATCACACCTGATACTGAAGGAAATAATACATAATGAACTAACAGTAATGCAAATTATCAAACAAGTCCTCAAAGCTTTCACTGCAACTTCTCAGTTTCAAAAGCACAAACATCCGTTAGACAAAAGTCCCACACAGTCAGAGCTGTTCAGATTCGGCTTGGTGGGAGTTTTCAGCTGCGAACATCATCACACACACATTGTATAAACATGGAGTATAAGATCCGGGACACCAAATGGGAAAGCAAGAATCTGATCTAAAATGTTATTAATAGGAGAAAAGAAAGAGTCTAAAGTGTCATGAAGAGTTAGATTGATCTGAACAGCTAAGACATTTGATTTGTTCTCTTAACACTGTAACAGTAGAACAGTTCTATTCAGCTTTACTTACATTGCTTTTCTGGATGCTGCAATCACAGGCATCACCTTCACAAGAATCCTATCTCTTATTTTATCTGTAGAGATATATTTACTCAGGTCAAATTCCTCCAGCTCCTCTGCTGATGTCAGTAAGACAAACACCAGAGCAGACCACTGTGAAGAAGAGAGTTCACTTTGTGTTCCAGATTTCAGGTAGCGTTGGATTTCCGCCACTAGAGAATTGTCCCCCAGTTCATTCAGACAGTGGAACAGATTTATGGATTTCTCTGTAGGGGGATCTTCACTGATCATCTCCTTGATGTACTGTACCGTGTCCCCCTTTCCTGTCTGGGAGCTACTTCCTGCATGTGTTACTAAGGCATGTAAGAGTTTCTGATTGGACTCTAGTGAGAGACCCAGAAGAAAACGGAGGAAAAGATCCAGATGTCCAGTCTCACTCTTTAAGGCCTGATCTACAGCACTCTTGTGGACATCTGAGACTGTAATTTCTTCAATCCACTGGTGATGGAACATCTCAGATTCAGAGAACATCTCCGATTCATCCTCTTCGTCAGATAAAATCTCTGGTTCAGAAAGCCAACTCTGTACAAGAACATTTCTCTTTTCTTTCATGAATGTCAGGTGCACATACAGAGCTGCGAGATGCTCCTGAATGCTCAGATGAACAAAGCAGTACACTTTACTCTGGTGAAGTCCAAACTCTTCTCTGAAGATCTGAGTACACACACCTAAGTACACTGCTGCTTCTCTCACATCAATGCCACACTCTCTCAGGTCTTCCTCATAGAAGATCAGGTTGCCCTTCATCAGCTGCTGAAAAGCCAGTCGTCCCAGTTTGAGAAGCATTTCTTCATCACTCTCCTGCTTCTTTGAGTACTTTTCTCTTATGATGTTTGTCTGAATGATGAAGTGTGTGTACATTTGAGTCAGAGTCTTGGGCATCTCTCCACTCTCTTCTTCACCCAACATTCTCTCTAGAACAGTGGCTGAAATCCAGCAGAAGACTGGGATGTGGCACATGATGTAGAGGCTTCTTAATGACTTCAGGTGTGTGATGATGTTATTGGCCAGGCTCTGATCACCGATCCTCTTCCTGAAGTACTCCTCCTTCTGTGGGTCATTGAACCCTCGTACCTCTGTGACTCGATGGACACACTCAGAGGGGATTTGATCAGCTGCTGCTGGTCGGGAGGTGATCCAGATGAGAGCAGAGGGAAGCAGATTCCCTTTGATCAGGTTTATCAGCAGCACATGCACTGATGCTGATTCAGTTACATCACACACTCTCTCTGTGTTCTGGAAATCCAGAGGAAAACGATACTCGTCCAATCCGTCAAAAATGAACAGAACCTTTTCCAAACTGGACATTTCTGTTTCTTTTGTCTCCTTAAAACAGACATGAAGGAGATCCATCAGACTCAGTTTCTGGTCCTTCATCAAATTCAGCTCTCTGAAAGGAAGTGGAAACATGAGCTGGACGTCCTGATTTACTTTCCCTTCAGCCCAGTCCAGAATGAACTTCTGCACAGAAACTGTTTTTCCGATGCCAGCGACTCCCTTTGTCAGCACAGTTCTGATGGGTTTGTCTTGATCAGATAAGGGCTTAAAGATGTCATTGCATTTGATCGGTGTTTCCTCTGTTGTTGTTCTCCTGGATGCTGCCTCGATCTGTCTCACCTCATGTTCTTTATTGACGTCTCCACCGTCTCCCTCTGTGATGTAGAGCTCTGTGTAGATCTCATTCAGGAGTGTTCGGTTTTCCCGGTTTATCATCACTCCATTTAAACACTGAAACTTCTTCACCAGATTTAATTTGAACTTTTTCTGGAAGTCATTTACAGCAGCAGGTTCCGGGTCGTGTCTGTGACAGGGTGAAGAAGGAAGACATGGTGAGACATGGGGTCTAATTATTAGAGTTTAAGATCACACTTTTTTCTGACTGTTACCACAGATAACCATTCTTTATGATGTTCTCACTGTGTATTTGCCGTATTCTACAGTATGTGTTCTATAATCTAATCACTCTGCAGGAAATAACAGCAGAGATGTTTATAATACCAGTGCATCAGTGTCACAGTCATGTTGTTGGTTTTGATCTTACCCTGTAGCTGTGATGATGTCCTTTTCTCTTCTGTCTCCTGACTTCTGTAGAACACTGGGAATAAAAACTGTAGCTGTTAAAGACAATAACTTTTATCACTTTAAAAACAATTGTAGTGGGGTTCGAATTCGGAGTTTGATGGAGTAAGACGCGAAGTTGGAGGCTCCTGCTGATTTCGATTAAAATTGTAATTAATTAGCGCTTTTTGGTCATATAATATATTTTGACTTATTGTACTTCTTTTCCCGTGGTAGCATTCAGACACGACTGAGGCCTAGGATGCACGCCGCGAGCGAGCCCCCTTCTCCCCCTGAATCCGCATCCGCGTTGCCGAGCGGTATCCCTGACTTCGCCGCACTCAAGCTTCGGCTCTAATTGGCTATTCATATTCCTATGGTTTACTTTCTTTAAATGGTTAGTAGTAATATGGATGCCAGCACAGCTGGGACAGACAGGCCTTTAAGATTTATTAGTTGGAACGTCAGAGGTATGGGTAATCCTGTCAAGAGATCTAAGGTTTTACACATTTGAAACGTTTAAACTCCAATATAGTATTTCTACAGGAGACGCACCTACGTATTAAAGATCATCAAAGGTTACACTGCCTTGTGTGAGTCAAGTCTTCCACTCGAACTTTAATTCAAAAGCAAGAGGGGTCGCTATTTTAATTGACAAAAGGATACAGTTTTCCTCCACTAACGTTATCGCTGATGTGAACGGTAGATATATTATAGTTGCTGGTACTCTGATGCAAAGACAGGTGTTGTTGGTAAATGTATACGCTCCAAACTTTGATGATGTGGAATTTGCTAATAGATTGTTGAGCAACCTCCCTTTCTTAAATACTCACCTGTTGATTTTCGGTGGAGATTTAAACTGTGTAACTGACCCAAACTTAGATCGGTCTAATCCCCGTACTCTGAATCAATCTGCGATGTCTAAAACATTTTCCGATTTTATGTGTCAGAATGGTCTCGTTGATCCCTGGAGATCCCGTAACCCCTTTCTTAAAAAGTTCTCTTTCTTCTCCCAGGTGCATTGTTCCTATTCGAGGATTGATGATGTTTTTATAGACCGCACTCTTGATTCTTGTGTAGTTTCTTCTGACTATCTGGGTATTGTAATTTCTGACCATGCGCTTCTACAATTAGATATTCATCTTTCTATTTATAAACATAGCCCACCGCCTTGGAGATTTAATTCTCTTCTTTTAGCAGACAGTGAATTCTGTGAGTTCATTTCCACTTCTATTGATGACTTTCTTTTCTTCAATCAGAATGACTCCACCTCTTATTCATTGTTATGAGAGACACTTAAATCCTATATCAGAGGGCAGATTATTTCTTATTCTGCTCACTGTAATGAAAAACGCACTGCTGGGGTTAATGAACTTACATCTGCGATCAGTAACCTCGATCAGAGATGTGCACTGAACCCCTCTCCAGAACTTCTTAAACAGCGTCTTGACTTACAGGCAGAATTTAATCTTATTTCGACTAAAGAGGCGGAACGCTTGTTGTTACGTACTCGTGGTTCATATTATGAACATGGCGACAAGCCGAGTCGTTTACTGGCACATCAGCTACGGCGACAGGCCACTTCCCGTCTCATACCTAGTATTAAAAACACTTATAATATCGTCACTACAGATCCCATGGAAATTAATGCTACTTTTAAATCGTTTTACTCTTCGCTTTATAAATCCGAATTTCCTACAGACAATACTAAAGTGAATGCATTTCTTCAAAACCTTTGTAACCCTGTTATTGATTCGAATACTGCTATGCAACTGGACTCCCCACTCTCTCTTGAAGAAATTTTAATTTCAGTTAAAACTATGCAATCTAACAAAGCTCCTGGCCTGGACGGGTTCCAGTTGAATTTTTTAAAACGTTTATTGGAAAACTAGCTCCACTGCTTTTGGCTATGTTCAACGAATCTTTGGAATGTGGGTCTTTGCCTCCAACATTGACACAAGCCACTATAGCTCTGCTTCTTAAGGAGGGTAAGGATCCGTCCTCCTGCGGTTCTTATAGACCGCTGTCTCTGCTTAATGCAGATGTAAAGGTGTGGGTGAAAGTAATGGCATCTCGTTTAGAGAATGTACTCCCTTATATTATATCTGAAGAGCAGAACGGTTTTATAAAGGGACGTCAATTGTTTTTCAAAACCCGTACACTCTTTAACATAATTTATTCAAAGCATTCGTCTGTGCTCCCTGAGATCGTGATTTCATTAGATGCTGAAAAAGCATTTGATAGGGTTGAGTGGGAGTATTTGTTTGCAGTCTTGAGGAAGTTCGGATATGGGGATAAGTTTATTTCTTGGATTAGCCTCCTTTACTCATCCCCTAATGCCAGGGTTCAGACAAACGATATTTATTCGGATTATTTTGCTCTCGGACGAGGGAGTTGCCAAGGCTGTGCTTTATCCCCTCTGCTTTTTGCTGTCGCTATCGAGCCGCTGTCTACTGCACTAAAATCTTCTCCCTGGTTTAAAGGAATAGTTCGATACGGTGTAGAATACAAATTGTCGCTAAATGCTGATGATTTGTTATTGTATGTAACGATCCTGTTGCCTCTATGCCAGCTGTCTTGGGTGTTCTGGAGTCCATCGGTGTTGTCTCTGGTTATAAATTAAATTTAGATAAAAGCGACTGTTTTCCTGTCAATACTGCAGCATTTTCTCTCCAACAGTCAGATCTACTGTTTCAATTTAGTCAGTCAGGGTTTAAATACCTAGGTATCAACGTGACACGTTCTTTATCTAATCTTTCATCAGCTAACTTCACTCCCCTTATCTCAAAGGTTAAATCCAACATTCGGAGTTGGGGTAACTTACCCCTTTCTCTAATTGGCAGGATCAATGTCGTAAAAATGAATAAATTACCAAAGATTATTTTCTTGTTCCAGCAAGTGCCTCTTTCTCTGCCAAAATCATTCTTCGATTCATTGAATAAGATAATTAGTACATTTATTTGGGGAGGGAGGCCACCAAGGGTTAGTAACTATTTATTGCAGAAATGTAGACTTAGTGGAGGACTTGCATTACCCAATTTTCAATTCTATCACTGGGCTGCACACATTCATAAACTTTGCTACTGGGTTAAATCTCCTGGATCTTCTTGGTCTAAATTGGAACTATCTTCTTGTAGGGAATCCTCTTTACCTGCTTTGCTTTATTCCTCTTTACCTACAAAACTCTCCCTATATACTGATAATCTAGTCGTCCTCAACACACTTATGACTTGGTATCAATTTAGACGGCGCTTTAAATTTGGACTCTTTGTGTCCTTTAGTCAACAACCATCTATTTCCTCCATCGTGTTTGGACTCCACATTTTCAGTGTGGTATGACAAGGGCATTAAACAAGTTAAAAATCTGAATGCCGATGGTGTGTTTGATAGCTTTGACAATCTGGCATCCACTTATGACCTCCCTGTGATGCATTTTTTTCAGTATTTTCAAATTTTGAAAAAAATTTTTCGGAATTTTGTTTCTAGATGTTTTCCTGATTTCCCCTCTGCACCTCCTGAACAGGCTTGGGAAAGCTTGTTTTCAAACAATCCGCATCAGAGAGGAATGATTTCTAGGATTTAAGATGTTATTCTGGTGCTAGGTAGTGAGTCGAGTAACAAAATTAGGAATGCGTGGGAAACAGAGTTAGGAGTACAGATAAGTGAGGAGTGTTGGGAACGTGCTATAGGGAGGGTACAGTCTACCACTTCTTGTGCTCGTCTTGGACTTATACAGATCAAAGTTTTACTCAGAGTCCATCTGTCCAAGTCGAGACTTTCTGTGATGTATCCGGATGTAGAGGACAGGTGTGATAAATGCCATGGCTCTCCCTGCCATCTTGGCCATATGTTTTTCTTCTGCCCTGATCTCCATGGTTTTTGGTCTTGTTTCTTTACCATCATGTCCACTATTCTCAGGGTAGATTTAAAGCCTTGTCCACTGATTGCTGTATTTGGGATTCCTGATGACTCAGTTCCATTGAGCTCGATACAAAAGGATGTTATTGCTTTCACATCCCTTATAGCAAGACGTTCCCTACTGTTGCACTGGAAGTCTGCTAAATACCCATCTATCTCCCAGTGGCTAAAGGACGTGATGTTTTTTCTAAAACTCGAGAAAATAAGGTATACGATGCAGGTTGTACGGACAAGTTTTTTTTTTATAAATGGCATCCCTTTATTGTATACTTTATGGAGTTACAGACACTTCCCACTTAAATTTTTGTGCCTGTTGTTGGGTCTTACAATATCTATATAACCAGCGACAGTTATTGTGTAGCCATGATACTGTGATCCTGTGAATCATCAGATCCCCCTGTCAACTCTCTCCAGCCTGGGCATCACCGAAACAGCTCTGCGCTGGGTGGAATCATATCTCACAGGCAGATCCTTCAAGGTATTGGGGGGGGGGGGGGGGGGGGGGGGGGTTCTGAAACTAAGCAACTCACAGCTGGGGTTCCCCAGGGGTCGGTTCTGGGTCAACTGCTGCACTTTTCTATTTATACTACATCTCTGGGGCCTGTGATCGAGTCTCGTGGCTTCTCATATCACTGCTATGCTGATGACACCCAGCTCTATTTGTTCTTCCAAGCTGATGATCCATCCGTCTCTGCACGAATCTCTGACTGCCTGTCGGACATCTCAAACTGGATGTGGGGAAAACTTAGCAAAAACTGAGCTTCTCGTCATCACTGCCTGTCCCTTAATCAACCACAACCTCACCGTACAGCTATGATCAGATTCAAGCCAACCAGGACAGCCAGAAACATTGGGGTGACTTTTGATGACGACTTGAATTGACAGACCGCCTTTCAACAACATTTCAAGAAAAACAGACCCTATCTCACCACTGAGCAGACTACACTAGTCCAGGCTCTTGTTATGTAAAACTGGACTACTGCAACACACTACTCCTGGGTCTCCCAGCCAGTTCCATCAAACCCTTTCATATGATTCAGAACACAGCAACATGACTCATCTTCAACCAGCCCAAAAAAAAAAACCCATGTCACACCCCTCTTCATCTCCCTCCACAGTACCCACCTTCAACGCTCTCCTTGAGGTTTACACTCCCTCACGCGATCTGTGATCGATTAATGACCGACGCTTAGTAGTGCCTACTCAGCATGGCACGAGGTCTCTTTCCAGAACCCTCGAACTGACCGTCCCACAGCGGTGGAATGAACTTCCAACCTCAATCCGGACCACAGAACCTGTCACGATCTTCAATAAACGGCTAAAGACCCACCTCTTCCGTGAACACTTCACTAAACATTAACCTAACCCCCCCCCCCCCCCCCCCCCCAACACTTATTAACAAAAAATTACACTGGCACTTATACCTCTACTCTGTGCACTTTGCTTCACTAGAACGCCATTAGAAATCTTGTACAGTAGCACTACTTGTACTGTTCTCCGCTTGATACATCGCTTTGCTTGTATTTCCTCATTTGTAAGTGGCTTTGTATAAAAGCGTCTGCTAAATGAATAAACGTAAATCATATTTTAATAATTGTTATTTCCTATTAGAACACCTCAGTGTTTATTATTATTATTTATAGTAGTAGTAGTTTTAGTGTCATGACATATTGTTTCCTCTAGTTTGTTTTGCTTATATGTAGGACCTTCAGGACAACCAATCAGACAATAAAATCAGAGTGATTAAAACTTAGCCTCCACAGCTTATCACTACTGGCAGCGAGGAAGATTCATTTTGTTACTCCTGTCCGTTTCATCATCTGGTTTTCAGACCTCCGCTTCTTTCTTTTCTCAAGTAATACTGCTGATTTTAACCTAGAAACTTTTAAGCTGAAACCAACCTGCGACTGTGAGCGACTCCATCCAATTGCCGATTATCGTCTCGACCAGGCCTCCTGACCTCCAACGATGTCGCACGCCTCGTCTCTCACTAACTACGGCAAGCAACTACACATCTTTCCCATGTTTAATAAGCTGGTGCAGTAGAATCCATACCTAGGCTAACCTTACAATCAGTTCTGGGTCACTCCTAATGCAGTGATGGTTCGCTCAGGTCAGAGTCTATTCTGGAAGCCATAATTTGCCGAAACACTAGCATTCTGCTTTGCATCTGTTATACTGTACGTCTATTCCTCTGTCATACACATGTGTGTGTGTGTGTGTGTTAGAACAGTCTTTGTGTAGCAGTTAGATTCGTTTACGTGTTGTAGAATCATGTAATGAAGTCTCGTCTATATTAAAGTGAAGTTGTCTGTGATTCATTTGCTCATGATCTTAGTCCCTAAACTTGCAGACCCTGCTACCCTGCTCAGAAATATTGCCTCAACTACTACCACGCTAGTAATAACTTTCAGAATCAGTGAGCAGCCTCTCTAAAACCTTTGCTGGATGAATAAATTGGTTAGCTGTTGTTATTTGATTCGGGCATAGTCCCCTAAATCAAATTAAGATTCCTAGGGAGTTGAGGCTTTCCTGTTTGTATCGGTGGAGAATATAGGTAACTAAATTTACTATCTAAATTTTCTTTAAATACAATGGTGGAGAATTGAATAAATTAATTTAAATAGCTAATTTTCCCTATAGATATAGCATTTCTTGCTTTAGCATTTAAGACATTACCTGTAAGACATTTTGACCTTCATAAATGTTTAGAAAATTTCATCTAAAGCATTCACTGAAAGTTCTGTAGTATCACTAAAGACCAAGTTACTCTAATATAAATAAAAATAGCTGCTAATGATTGTGTAGCACAGACATTAACTGTGACTTTAACTATGAGAATTAAGGGATGTTACCTGTGTACAGACGAGGAGTCTCTATCACTAAAGTTCCGAGGAAGCTGCATAGACACATCACTCTTCATGGAGACACAGCTGGGTTCTGGGGCGTCTGATCTCTTTCTCTTGAGTTTACTGTACAACATAATAGAAAGTTCTTTATAGACACTATTTACAGATATTGACTGACTTGTTAATTTGAGTTAATGTGCTCTAATAATGAACAGTGGAATTTACAGTCTTTATTGGTTGTGTTAATTATTTTGTCATTACTATTACTTTTATTGTCACATCAAGATACATTTACTTCATATATTACGTATATGACACTGTGAAACACTGAACTGCACATTTATTGATATTTATTACTCTAAAATATTTAGTGAAAGTATTGTAGCAGCATTAGAGTCTAATTAAAGTATAGAATACACCGATAAATATCAGAATGCTGCTAATGACCCTGGACTGGATAAAAGAATGTGTAACACGGCCTTTCTCTCTGCAGTGACTTTATCTATGAGAATTATGGGATGTTACCTGTGTACAGACGAGGAGTCTTTATTTCTAAAGTTCCGAGGAAGCTGCATAGACACATCACTCTTCATGGAGACACAGCTGGGTTCTGGGGAGTCTGATCTCTTTCTCTTGAGTTTACTGTACAACATTACAGAGAGGACATGAGACACAATTTCACTGTCTCAATAATCAGGATATAAAATACAGTGAGAGAATTTGTATCATATCGTATATCGTGATATTTCTGTTTAATATTCGTTATGACCTCTACCTCTCTTAACGTTTATACAGTAATGTTACTTTGTACTTCCTATTCATTTTAGAATCAGTGTAGAATATTTGTGTCTGTTTCATGAAATTTTATAGTCTGGTGTTTATGTACATTATATTATTTTCATAATTTTTATTTCCTATTAGAACTCCTTAATGTTCATTATTATTATTAATAGTAGTAGTAGTAGTAGTTTAAGTGTCATTCCATATTGTTTCCTGTAACATTTTCACACTGTCCAGAATTCATAGCAGATATCCAAAGTGTAGCCGTCTGAAGGTCGTTACCATAAACCTTTGTATGAGTGCACTGGAGTTTCTATCACGGTTTGTCTTGACCACAGTCTGAAATGAGGGTTAAATAAACACCTGTGTGCTGCACTTGATGTAAGTCTCACTCACGTCTAAAACGATTCAGAAGCACGTGGTGTTTGTGCTGGCAGTGGCGTAACCACAAATTAATAGCTTGTCATGAGGAAATATACAAAATAATATACACTGAGCACCAAAATAACGCCCTGTCTGTGTTTAGTGTATCGTCTCATGTCTCTTTACTGTTCGACTGTATGGTTCATTTTCATAAGGACATCATTTTATTACAATAAACAGAATCTAGTAGTTTTTTCAAGTGTTGACTGATAACTTCTCATGCTCAGTATAAATATTTGTTATTATTTTCATATAAACTCATTATATATTTCAGATATGAATATTTAATGACTAAAATACTAGGACATGGTAGCTTACTGGTTATTTGAGGGCGGGGTCACATTATCTGTGTCCAGGTCAGGGGTCTCCATGTTTGAATATTAGTGTAAACACAGACAGCTCATGGACACACAGCTGAGTCCTGAAGATGCTGATCTCTTCTGCTGGAATTACTGACACTCCTAGAAAACACAAAACAAACACACAGTTAATATTGGGGAAAAATCTTTCACATCTCTCAACTAAAGAAAATGTTGCTCCTTTGATAAAACAAAGTGTTGTGTGTGTGTGTGTGTGTGTGTTTGTGTGTGTGTAGAGGTGAGGTGAACAGTTCAATAATCAGGGGAGGGAGACCTCTGCTGGAAGGGAGGAGACACAGTTTGAAGTGTAAGTGTGACACTTTAAATAAAAAGTCTGAACCAGAAGGCAGCTGAAATGATTTGTAGTTAATAGAAGTGCTACTTTAAGTCTAATACACTTTCTCTTTAACAGCATTACATGGGTTTTAATTTAAATAAATGTACTGTAAATTCTGAGGCAGAAGTCAGTAAGTCTGAAATCAGTTGTACTAAACAGAGATGATTTCTGTGAGTCTAAAGTAAGGGTGTTCCATATGACTGTTTTAGAGCGTGAACGATCCATGATCTGTATTTACAGAGGGATCACACGTACCATAATACTAAATATATTTTGTTCGCTGTGCTGAAAATACTTAGACACGTCATCTTGTTTTATGAACCAGACTTTATCCACTAGTTCTCATGTTCTCACTGACACACACACGGACAAACCAATAATAACCAGTGTTTCACATGAATCACCTAGAGCAGGGGTGCCCACACATTTTTGACTTGCGAGCTACTTTTAACAGGACCAGTCAAAGAGATCTACCTACACAAAAAATGCTAAACACACACACACATATATATATACATATACACACACACACACACACACAATAATGTTCATGTACCTTGGATAACTGCAGGAGCCCTCATGGCACACTACAATTCAGTACATTTTTGGTCATTACTTTACACTGAATAGAATCAGCCAGGGTTGCACTGTCCGGACAGTAGCTGCTGGTAGCCAGCCTCAAGCAGGCCTCCAAATGATGATCAGTCATTGTGGAACGGTATTTGGACTTAATAATCTTCATGTGGGAAAAGGCTGACTCACATAAATAAGTAGAGCCAAATAATGCAGTCAAGGAGGTTGTACATTTCCTCCTGTTTGGGTACTTTATCCCTGTGAGGAAGTTCCAGAACTGTCCATGAGCCCTGGACTTCAGCTGAATGTCAGTCTGTAGTTTCAAAATCTCATCCTCCACTTCAGACGAGTTCAGGTGAAACAGCGGTGCAATTTCCGATGCGAGTGAATCGACCTCAACATTGTCCCTGAACGGGTAGCACATGAATGTAGCGACTGGCTCCAGTAAAGCAAAGTCTTGAAAGCGTCTGTCAAACTCTGACCGACAGCTGTCAATCTGCTCCGTGTAGTGTGCAATGTTCAACTGCGCACAAGCCTTCCGCCAGGTCTCCAGCTCTGAAAAGGATTCTGCTAGCCACCAATCACGTGTGGGCAATGCTAATTAGCTAAATGGACAGACCGATTAGGTCATTATGTGGGAAGTGCGAGGCAAATTATCCTTTTATTTTTTAAGGACCTTTTTAATAACAGTTATAATGCAATTTAAGTCCATTAGCGCAACAATAAACGTGTCGACCTGAACGTCGCCTGCTGATTTTGGAAGTTCCCAGAATCATGGCGCTGCAGCTTTGAGGACAGAAGTTGCATTTTCCGTTTAAAGGCATGAACTGAGCTGATCATATTGACCACGGTTTTGTCTTTTCCTTGCAGCTCCAAATTAAGCTCATTTAACATGTCGGTCAGATCGGTTAAAAATTCCAAGTCCAGCAGCCACTGATCATCATTGAGCTGGGAGTATTCTGCATGTTTAACAGCAAAAAGAAACTCCCTTATCTCCGGACAGAGCTCTCGAAATCTCTGCAGGAATTTACCCCTACTAAGCCATCTCACGTCAGAGTGTAGCAGGAGCTCAGAGTGGTCGCAGTCTGCCTTCTCCAGATGCGCACGAACAGCCGTCTTTGAAGTGATGTAGCACGTATAGAACAGGCGAGCTTTGTTGCCACATCCATGATCTCTTTCATGTTTAGTATTTTTGCGCATAAGGCTTGTTGGTGTATTATGCACTGGTAGTTAAGGAAGTCAGGGAAAGCATCGTCTTCCCTTCACTTGGCAATGAATCCATTTGCGCTGCCAACCATTGCGGGCGCACCGTCCGTGGTGACTGATATCAATTTGCACACTGGGAGCTGGATTTTGTCAATGGAGTCTTTAAAAGATGAAAAATACCCTCTCCCTACGATTTCGCTCGCTAGCCTTTAGCGCTGGCGCGTTTGATCGCACACGCGTGGTGAGAGAAAAGACGAGATCTCAGACTGGCTGCCCTCTACATCAACGCTAACATCTTTTTTTTTTTTTGAATGGCGATCTACCTGCACTTCCTTTGCGATCGACGTATTGGGCACCCCTGACCTAGAGTGTCTAATATTTTTACACATCCCATAATAACAATAAAGAGCTCCGTTTGTGCCGTTGCTTTGGAAACGCATCTCTCACACCACACCAGTCATTCATAGTTCATAGACAAATCTTATTTACAAGATAGCAATATGACTTCTATCTAAATCTTTCAGTAAAATGAGTATTTCATCCTCTTGAAGTAATGTTGGAATCAGTGGCTTCAAGTCACAACAGTAACGTCACAACCCTCTGTTACTAAACCAGTGATTTATTATCATTTATCATCACAATTCATTCTGAAGAGTCTTACTACATGAATGATTATCAATATGATGATAGCTGGATGGATCGCTATTAGGGATGAAACGGTTACCGGTTTCATGATAAAATTCCCGGTTAGTATTACCGTGTCACGTTTAATTATCATTAAAACTATATGGCCAAAAAATGATCATATTTACTATCTAATTAATCATTTTATTACAGTTACGTCTACAGGATAGTACTGAGCTACAGGAACACTATCCTGCGGAGCCCCTAAGGGGACATGGTGCTGAAAAATAATATGAGATTGGAGGAAAATTTATATTTTGATGCTTTTCCGTTCCCCCGAGAAACTTTGTCTTCTTTCAAAAAAGTTATGAAAAATTTTCTCCAGTAAAATGAATTGATCTTTATTGTGAGCTTATAGTAGGTCCCTATGAACTGATCTGAGAGGGTTTGATCACCTCTTTTACTTCAGTCTTAACACGAAATAAAATATTAACATTTTGGTGTCGGACTTCCTCTGTGAAATGAACTGTTTTCAATCTACATGTTTAAAAAATATATTTATGGTTACATTTATAACAACAACAATAATAATATAGTTTCTTAAAAGATGTTTTAGTAAATGTGTTTATTTGGTTTACTACTTTATAGTGTCTCTATAAACTTGATTGATTTTGCCATTATTTAAATGTAAAGGGTTATAAAGACGTTTTTCCGATAAATACTGTCAATTGTTGTGTTTGTTGTGTTCCTTATGTATTTAAAATGATGGTTTAGTATAAAAGTGAAGGAGCTTTTTCTGCTGCTGTTTATGTGCATCTAGATGAAGCGAGATTTCAGGAAGAGCTGCTGCTTAACCGCAGTGTGAAAACCTTCAACTAACCACTGACTTTATTTCTTTATACTCGAGTCCAAGCTGAAAATAAACCTCTCTGAACCGCTCCACTGTGAAGGTGTTCTGTCTGAACCACGGCCCTGCTGCAGAGAGAAATTAAACCGGAAGTACTGTTTGTACAAACACAACGACGGGGGATTATTATACATCATCATGGCCTTTTCTGGACTTCTGTAGAAGACAGATCTTAAAACATATGATGTTTGTTCCACACTAATAAATCTAAATCCCCCAAACACTGAATGTTCATCGAAGAGAGAAAGTTATATATAAAATATATAACACACAGCTGATAAACAGCAGCTTTACAGGGAAGATGACTTCAGTTCCGGGGAAGTGACGCATTTTCTTACTGCTGTTTTTACACCAGTAAAATAAAATATAAAGTCGTTTCTGTTAAAGAAATAACTTACTTTTATTCAGCAGTCCATGTTGTGTGACATTAGTATCACCGTTTCTGCCTGGTGTTGAGGTTTTTCTGCTTTTCCAACAGAGACAAAATGGAGTCGAGTCTGAGAGAGAAACACTTTCACTTTCCGATAAACTGATGCACTACTATTGGCTAGAGGAGGAGCTGTAGTGGACCAATGGTGACGCTAAAGCCCGCCCCCTCATTTACATGAAACTGCAGCTTTTGGAAAAACAAGCGGAGAATGCGGAAGTGATTATATAATAATAATAATAATAATAATAATAATAATAATAATAATAATAATAATAAGCGCGAAGTGAAAAACAACGACACTCCCTAGACTAGAATTCTATAGGAATAAACTAAAATTCTATAGGAATAAACTAGAATTCTATAGGAATAAACTAGAATTCTATAGGAATAAACTAGAATTCTATAGGAATCGGAGAATCCGGAAGTGATTATATAATATAATAATAAGAAGAAGGAGAGGAATATATAATATGGGGTACAGTATTTTTATAGGCACCATCGTTTTATTGATCATTTTCACTCATTAATTTCAGAATAATCACTTTCCAGGAATTGCACAGAAGTGGCCTGCTTTGTCATCTTTCTCTCCCTGTAGGAGGTGGAATGAGTTTCTATGAAGACCGCCCATTCAAGTTATCTTCTCTCTCCCTGGATATATTATATAATAAAATGTTTTATAATAAAATGCCATTGTTTGCCTTGTTTATTTTGCACTATTGACCAAACTTCTTTCGTGGGTTAAATTGAGCAGTTGCTTGCGTTCATTGATGTTCACTTGTTGTGCATGCTTATGTGAATGTCTTAAAATGAATCACATCCTAATGTTATCTTCTGTTAACCACAGAAGCAAAAGAAATATTAATGCATACATACTATAAATGTATTCCATGTTATGGGGGCAATCCCCTTTTCCTCCAAAAGTGAAGAGGAAAACTGATTAATGCCGTCTCTCCATCACTCCCAGAAACAAGTGCTACTGTAAATGTAGTCAGCGTAGTAAACAAGGCACATTGTGTTAGTATTCACAGAAAACTGCTGCAGATATAGTCGCTGCTTTCGGTTAGAACTGATTCACTGTGAGTGATGTGCCGTTCAGAAAACGAACCGACCATGAGTCGTATCACTTAGATTCATTTTAAATAGAAAAAAAAATAGTGTTCAATAAAATGAACTCACTTCACTTTGCTGTAAAAGAGACTCTTTATTTCTGCATGCAGCTGGAGAGATCACATGTTGGAACCACATACTGTACATACTGTTGCATGGCACAAGCACATACTGTACAGGACACACAAACACACACACACACACACACACACACGGGCAGTCTCAAATTTAAATCACAGCTCTTTTTTACACTCACTAATTCAGTCTCAGTGATCAGGACAAATAATAACATTTTATGGCTTGTGTTTTAAACTCATACACACTGTATACAGTCAGAATGCAGCGACGCGCGCGCACACACACACACACACACACACACACGGTTGCTCTGTATGTGAGTGTGAAGGCCCACAATATTACTATTAGGTTATTACAGTTTGATTGTATGTAATAACATTAGTAATAACATTAGTAATAACAAACCAGGACTGCAATCCGAAGAGAAATAAAACACTAAAGCAATAAAACACACACAGCAATTAAACACACCTGTATTGCACGATGACATCAATAAATAAAAACACAATCGTCCGGTAAACATGACATATACAATTAAACATGTGGTTTAAAGCTGCAGTAAGGAACTTTTCTTGGTTAAAAACGAACATAAATCAAATCAATTGTTGAACACGTCCATAAAAAAATCAGTGTTCAAAACTTCATTCGTGACGTCCTTCGCCTTCGCGTGGTTTCGTCACGCGCGTTAACAGAAAGAAGACGAGCCGGATACTATATCACGTGTGTGGGGGCTGAGGAAGGTGGAGTGTTTGTAGCTTTTCCTTACAACAGTTGCTTAGAATTGAAACCGGTCATCTAGACGGCTGCTTTAATCTGGATCGTTCTAAACACAATCATCAGTCACATCTGGGGAATCAGCTGCTGTCAAAACCAAGGAACCTCGAACTGGAGAGAATGCAGTGAAAAGGGGAACGCGACAGAGCCCGTGCTGAAACCAGAATAAATATCAGCATGGCTTTTGAGACGTGGTGAAAGCTCCGAGATCTGAAGGGACTGAAGACTGACACAGACATGGCTTTTATTAGCTGAACATTTAAGACATTTCAGTGGCTCAGTATGTAACCAGCTAACATTAGCGCACGTGTTCGCTTGATTCAGCTAGGTATCGCGTTTCCCGTTTCAAACAGAGATGGCGATAGAGAGGCAAAAGTTCAGTACTGCAGCTTTAAGTTAAACAGAATTCAGCAGAATGTAAAAAATCACCTCAGCGCTTTGACTCGCTCGTGTCTGAGGCAGAGTTCACGCTAGCAAGCGACAGGTTCCTGGTGAGTTTGCGTCTTGTGGGCAGGTCACGACTGTTAATAATCTCACTCGTCGCTTGTTATCGCTCCGTAAAAAAAGAAACATGTTTTTAAATTTTTTGGTTTTTGCTAGATACCAGAATGTCCAGCGCACAAGGGCGTGTGTTTACAGTACATGTAGAGCACTACACACTCGGTGTTGTGTAACACACACACATACACACACACACACACACACACAAACACGTATACAGATAAAGAGAGACCGAGAGTGCAGTAGCGGCGATTTCCTTTTCACAGAAGATCTGGAGTCCACATGTGCAGTGTGGAATCTCAGTGTTAGCGTTAGCGCTGTAGCTCGAAGCGACTAGAAGCTAACTTGGACCCTTGATAACCCTCGTCATTTACAGCTTTAATAAAGTACAAACAAATCAATAAATAAACCCGGAGTTTTCTTACACATGTCCGAATCAGGGCTTACAGTGATCTCAGAGTTCAGACCTCTGTCACCTGACCTTACCATCAGTGTGTGTGTGTGTGTGTGTGTGTGTGTGTGTGTTAGCTCTACAGGTTTCCCCATCTCTCTGGTGGAGGAAACTGATCCAGCTCACCCACTTCACAGTACTGTCTCTCACTGAGGAGGAACATCAGCTTATAGCGCAGACGCACCTTCTCCTGAAACACACACACACACACACACACACACACACACACACACACACACACACACGGGCAAAAGCAGCAATAAACACACTGCACTGTGGCTCCAAATAGCAAGAAGAAAGCTATAATGTATCTGGTGTGTGTGTGTGTGTGTGTCTCAGTGTCTCACCTTAAGCGGGTTAGCGAGAAGCATGACCTGTGTGATGGAGGAAGGGGGCAGGACGGGGTTAAAGGGCGCCAGCTCGGCTCCTGACGGACTCTGAAGCTTCACTTTCATGGACTGAGAAAGAGAGAAAAAATTCATCTCAGTATAAAGCTGCAGAAGTGTCTCCTCAGTGTGTATCCTGAGATAAACTACGGATTGTATGCGTCATGAAGTCATCTTGGGGGGAGTGTGTGTGTGTGTGTGTGTGTGTGTGTGTGTGTGTGTGTGTGTGTGTGTGTGTGTGTGTGAGAGACCTTCGGCACTGCGGCCTGTAGCTCGATGTTCTTCACTGCGAGAGGAGCCGTGTTCAGCATGGACACCACGATGACGAGGACGTCGGGTCTCCCGGGAGGACACTCAGAGCCGAAGTGCAGGAGGACGCGCACTCCGTCTTTATCGTACGCAGTCACAGGAAGAGTCTTACCTATACACACACACACACACACACACACACACACCTCTATAACCAGTCTCATTACACTGATTAAATTAAACTCGTCCCTTTCTCACAGAATTGTGTTCAGCTGAACCCTTTCACAGAATGTAAAGTAACCCGAAGCGTTTGATTTTAAAACATTTAAAACACAGTCCAGGTTAAACAATAATTAATGCCCTGTGTGTTTCAGCTCCTTAAGAAATGACAGAAAAACAGCCTATGAACATCTACCCCCCTTTCCCCTCATAAAAACATCATTCCCACCGTCTGACTCGGAATAAACCTCATCTCTGACATTTCACGTATAGAAATGACTGTTTAATATATAGACTATAATTGCTGTGGAGTGAAAAAACACAATACCCTACATTCCAACTGGGGGGAAATCACCATTATCAGACTGTACTTCCCACCTTTTAACTGAGACAGAACTTCAATCCGTACATTCAGACAGGGGAAAAGCACACTTTCCACCTTCAGACTGGAACAACAACACAATCCCCAATTTCTGACTGGCAAAGTGTTTTCAGTCTTTATCGTCTTGGATACTTTGGGATAAAAGTGTCCACATGATCTTCTAATGATTTTCAGCTTAGATACTGCTGGACCTGTTTCATAACACCACTAACTGTCCCATATCAATAATCAGAATCCGCCAGTTAAGAGACGTTCTGCATTTTACCCAAGTACAGACATGGAGAGAGAGAGAGAGAGAGAGAGAGAGAGAGAGAGAGAGAGAGAGAGAGAGATACAGAGAGAGAGAGAGAGGGAGAGAGAGAGAGAGAGAGAGAGAGATACAGAGAGAGAGAGAGAGAGAGAGAGAGAGAGAGAAGGAGAGAGAGAGAGAGACAGACAGAGATAGAGAGACAGAGAGAGAGAGGTAGAGCGTTTGTGGATTTTACCCATACCGATAACTGATGAATCAACCGATAGTTCTTAAATCTGATCCTGAATGAAAACTTAACACTCAAAGTAAAATATTCCTGAACTTCATTACAAAAATAAACAGTACTGACTGCACCATGAAAATGTACTGTACTGTTTAACATGTAATAAATATAGAAATATTAATATATATGAACTATTAGTAAATATTGAAGTAAACAAACAAACATCCAAAATGAATCCAAAACACACTTCAAATAACACAACAAAATGGAGATAGTTCCAGCAATCAGGGCTGATCTGCAAATCTGTGTGTGTGTGTGTGTGTGTGTGTGTGTGTGTGTGTGTGTGAGAGAGAGATTATGTAGAGTGGGTTGTACTGGTTATACTGACTGGTTTTGATGGAGTCCAGGGGAACATGTAGGTTGCTGAGGGATGCCTCAGAGTGCACGGGGTTTCCCTGTAGAGAGCGCAGGGGCGAGCCGGGCATGCTGGAGCTGATAAATGGGTTGGAGGAGGAGAGAGAGGAGGAAACGCCGAAACCCAAACCAACACCGGTGGCCATGACGGGCTGACCCGAGACACTACACACCAAAAAACAATAAGAAAATAGCACCAGTCAAACGTGCGCACACACACACACACACACAAAGTGATGAGCTACATCCCAAACCCCATCCCACAGCACTAAAGAGTATTCTAACAGTTTAATAATCAGCTAGCTCCTGTATATAAGCACACAGGGCCACGGCGATGCTCTCTTGACTCACTGACGTGTTAAACACTGTGGACCAGAGCTGACGTACTAGTTTCAGACGCTAAATACAGCAGGCTGTGGTTCATCACCTCACACACTCACCATGTCATTTATTCAAGACAAGCTCATGCTCTGTTTACCACCACACCAACCTTTACACTTCAGATAAGAAAAGACACTTATAAAAAATGATATTATTATTTATAGAATTCACGCGTTGAAACGTTTCTAGACAACTCTATAAGAACAGATTTGGAAATTAATGATGAGGAGTCTTTATTAATCACATATACACATGCACAGTGAAATTGTTCTCTTCACATACCCCAGCATGTCAGGAAGTTGAGGTCAGAGCGCAGGGTCAGTCATGATACAGCGCCCCCTGAAGCAGAGAGGGTTAAGGGCCTTGCTCAACAGCCCAACAGTGGCAGCTTGGCAGTGCTGGGGCTTGAACCCCCAACCTTCCGGTCAGTAACCCAGAGCCTTAACCATCAAGCCACCGCTGCCCCTTAAATTACTTTTAGCGAACCTCTTCTTACACAATGTATTTACTACCCAGAATGCACTATTGTTTCAGAACTCTGTCTTTTTATCTAGAACAGCACCATGATGGAGAAACGTAGGAGCAGTGTCTCACCTCTGCACCTCTCCCAGGTTCAGCATGGCGAGATCCTGCAGCCCCTGAGTCACCATGTCAGGGTGTGTGGGGTGTGTGGGGTGGCCTGAAGTGTGCGCAGGAGGAAACACGGTCCCTGAAATTAATAAAACAAAATGAGGCGGTTCAGTTTTATACATGTTCTCATATTTATAGCTTTATTTTGTTGTAATGTGACAAGTAATAATCTCAAGCTTTACTGGGTTTTATAAGATTCTTATATAATTCTTTGCTCTTTTTTTCATACTGTGGGTTTTAGTGAAGTGTATTAAAAAACAAACATCATCAACAAACACAACAATTCTTCCTCAGCATTCAGTAACTCCACGTGAGACGCCATCCCAGCAAACAGGGGACGTCCCCCGGACGTGGCGAACGTCCACTTAGGTCCACATTTGGTCTGGTTTATAACGTTCGCCTGCAGACAAAGCCATGGATTTAACCTAAAGGAATGTGGTTATTCCTTAAAAACATCCCTTAAATTAACTTTGATCATGGATTTTATGCAGAAACCATGGTTTTGTTTTGTTTTTTGCAGATTGACATGACTAAGGTTTCAGTGCAAATAAACCATAATAAAAATAGAAAGAAAGAAAAAACATTTGTGGTTGCTATGGTTTTGCTAATAAAAATAATTCATAGCTACTATGGAACAAATAATTTTCTTAATATTGGTTTAGAAACTATTCAATATTCTGTGAAACATGACCTTTATATTGATCCATTACTGATTATATTACAAAGATCCAACTAAACCTGTTTATATTTGTACTATAATAATTCTACTGTATTTAAAATGAATAAAAAGATCTGACACCTTGTCATTTTTTTCATTAAATCATTTTCCCCACCATTACTGACATTTAAATACTGTCAATTTACTGTGTGCTTCATAATCTAAATCACAGAGCACATATTCATGCAATAGTGAAAGAATCCACCTTTGTGCAGTTATATATGAACTGATTAAAAACTGTAATTAATATCACACAATGTTTATAAGTAGCAGAGTCTTTCATACTCCCACATATGAAGTACTGTGAAATAAACAATTGTCACGTAGCAAATACCCACACAAGATCATTACATCAAGGAAAAACAAACTTGAATGCACAAATGGAAAACTTTTATTATTGCTAAGGGTTCAAAATGTAAGCCACGAAACAGAAATGCAGAATGACAGTTGCTGAATCAGATGCAAGGGATGATTTCCAAACAGCAAGTGAAGAAGAGGCCGAAAAGGATGGAAACGAGTCCGATGCTGAAACTGCTGGAAAAGGAAAATGAAAAAGATACAGGTAAGACATACATCCTCATGTAAACTTGGACTACATCACATTCTACACCCACCATTTAAACCGACACACGGTTGGTCAGGCTGCAACATAAGATTTTATTTTAACCAAAATAATCTTCATAATTATAAAGAAAAACAGTTTCATGCATAATAATGGATGGAAATATAATATTCCCATCAAAATATTTTCAGAATAATCTGTAAACCCAAATTTCTTATCTTCTCAAAAAGGATAAAGATATAATAATACAAGCTTAATAAGATGTAAACAAATGAGACTATAAATATGGACAAGACTACAAACATGTAACCGAATATTGTCACTACGGACACAAATTGTTTGGCATACGTCACAGAAAAGGGTTGAAATGTTTATGATGTCAAACACCAAAAATACTGGTGTGAAAGCACAATTAAAGAACAGTTGTCCCAACAAATACATCTCTCTCTTCATTCACCCTCATGCCTTACCGCACTGGTCTGACTTGCATTGTGCTGCTGAATACAAATCATTTCAGAAGAGTATCTCAGCTCTGTAGGTCCAAAGTGACAGGAATTTAAAATGCAGCACAATCAATAACTCCAGTGAATCCCAGTCTTCTAAAGTGTTCCCATTTATTTGGAGAAACAGACCAAGATCACTTAAAATATTGGTATGCCACTTAAATATTTGAAAATTCTGATTGAAAATGTTATGCTTACACTAAATTGATATATACAGTTGCGCCCAAAAGTTTGCATACCCCCTGCAGAATCTGCTAAATCTTAATACTGTTAACAAAATAAGATGGATCATAAAATCCCATGTTGTTGTTTATTTAGTCCTGTCCTGAAGAAGCTATTTCACATAACAGATGTTTACATATAGTCCACAAGACAAGATTATAGCTGAATTTATAAAAAAAAATGACCCAGTTCAAAAGTTTACACACCCTTGATCATTAATCCCGTGTGTCGTTACCCGGATGATCAGCGACTGTGTTTATGTTTTGTGAGAGTTGTTCACGAGTCCCTTGTTTGTCCTGTTCTTCAGAAAAATCCTCCAGGTCCTGCACATTCTTTACTTTTCCAGCATCTTCTGCATATTTGAGTCCTTTCCAACAGTGACTATATGATGTTGAGACCCATCTTTTCACACTGAGGACGACTGAGGGACTCGTACACGACTATCACATAAGGTGCAAATATTCACTGATGCTCGAGAAGGCAACACGATAGATTAAGAGCCAGGGGGATGTAAACTTTTGAACAGGCTGATCAGTGTAAATTGTTATTTTTCTTAAAGAGCTTTTTCTTCATTTAGTACCGCCTAATCAGTACTTTGCATTTTTTTCATTTCATGTCTATCAGAAACATTCAAGAAATAATACATTTGATTATTCAATTTCTGAATTATTTCTCACTTGAACGCTTCACAGTACATTAATATGTCTGACAGGCAACTTATTCCTAAGGTCACAGTTGGATGTAGACTGTGCAGAACATTGATTCAGCCTGAATTTATGTACAAATACATATCTTTATTGGAATTATCTTTCCACCTTTATACATTACTACATTCAAATATAAATGAAAGAAATTTACATTCATATTTAAATGATGCATTTAAACATGAACATTTTTTAACTAGCAACAATTTATTATTATGATTAGTTGTCCGATTGATTTTTTTCGATCCCTGCCCCTTACACACAGCGGAGCATTTTGGATACAAACATAAGTTTTTGCTCGTGCAGCACAGTTTGATCTCCGCGGTGTTTAATATAAAATTCTTCTCTGCCTCAGAGGACTTTCTTCCTCAGTCACTTGACAATTACTCCTCCGTCTGATGGAGACTGAGGTCTTGTTGGGAATAAAAGGTAATGGTGACATGAACAGTAAACTGAAGAAAGTCACTGTCTGTGACTCTGGGTATTAGGCTAAACTTTGCGTTGTCACATTACATGCGTATGACGTCATGTGCCACTGACTAGGAAGTGGCTTATACTTCTCGTTAGTAAAAAACCAATAGTGATCCATTTGAGACGATATTACCTTAAAATTCATACCTAAAATTCATACACTAGACCAGTGTTTCCAATCCGGTAAACCAGGTCGGCTTTGTCCTCCTCTTGGGCGAGGTAGGTGGCCCGGACCCGGGGCAAGCTCCGTCATGGTTGTCTCCACCGGCAGTTGAGTCTTGCTATCTCTGTGCGACTGGCTGGGACTGCTGGGAAGCCTAGCCAGTCTCTCCCCAGGAGTAGTGACACCAGAATTCCAGCACAAGCCCCACCTGTAACAGCGACTCATCCCTACGATCCCAACCCAGACCTCGGCGACATCTCCGCGCATACAGGACACCGAGAGGCTCCCGCACACTGTGGCAGCACAGGGTAAGATCACCGGCCAGGTGTAACTGTGCTCCTCCAATGGAGGAGGGTTGGGATGGGCATGCTGCCTACTTCTACAGTGACGATGGGCGCTTGTGGCTGGGTGTGGATGGTGCAGCTGGCTAACCAGGGTTTGTTGGCCCGGGAAGGTGATGGGGGCGAGTCAGTCAGAATGGGCTCGTCGCGGTCGGCATGGGCTCGTCCCAAGGTGAGGAGTTGGTGAGGCGGTCCTCAGGAGCCGGTCCATGGTGACCCTCCCTGCGACTACCACCGTGCTGAGCTGCTCTGGTTGCATCCATCACTTAGTGATGTGGAGCAGAGTGAGCTCTGCAAAAAATGGTTTGAACTCCTAAACGGTTGCTGCAATATTTTTGTTAAAGCCCTTAAATTAAAGTTGTAACTCTACACTTCAGTCACGTCTTGATCGCTTCATTTCAAATCCACTGTGGTGGTGTACAGGTGCAAAATGACAAAATTGTGTCAGTGTCCAAAGACTTATGGACCCGACTGTATATTACTCCTCAACATTATAATAATTAAATGCTTTTTTAAAAAAATCTATTTAATATTCATGATGTGCTGCATGTGCTGTGCAGGTTTCTGCAGGATTACTGCACACGCGGATCATTCTCTGATCTGGATCTGATCAATAATCTTGGACCTGCCATGATCCTCAGCGACAGACTCACATTCCTCGGTGCTTTCTGTGTGTGTGTGTGTGTGTGTGTGTGTGTGTGTGTGTGTGTGTGTGTGTCTGTGTACATAAAACATGTTCTTCAGTTCTCTGTCTGCTTTAAAAACCTTAGCATTGCACCTGGAAATCACTTTTTTTGGTCTCATTATTTATATAAATCTAATAAAAGGGTGCATTATTAATGATGTAGCCATTACAGAGCTTCTCTTCAAGATACATTAACACATCTCAGAAATGACAGATAATTAAATCAGTGTTTTAATTTGATATGACACTGCTATTTTTATTATTTATGGTTTAAATGGTTTAGTTATGTTTCATCATTACCTGAAATAACAAAAACAATAAGGACCCCTGTATTATATTTAAAGGAGAATCAATCGCCTGATTGGCTAAACAGAATGTTAGAGGACGACCGATAATGGATGCTACCGATACCAATAACTAAGATCAGCAGTACCTGCCGATAACCGATGAATCGACCGATAGTTTTTAAATTGATACTGAATGAAGACATAAAAGTGAAAGTTAAATATTGCTGAACTTTATTACAACAATAAACAGTACCAGGAAAATGTACTGTACTGTTTTTAAATGAAATAAAATATAAATATTAATATATTAACTATTAAAAATATAAAAATTATATAAGATGTACATCAAACTGAACCAAAGAGTAACACTCCAAATAACAAATAACAACAGAGACGTCCAAAATGAATAAAAAAACACTTCAAATAACACAAAAAAGTCAGTGATGGGTTTTATTTCGCCTCTAGAGGGCACTCTTGTAATGACAGCGGACCTTTCTCAGCGGCTCCCATAGGGGGACGCAACCCGGAAAACTACTGGTGTGGATTTGTTCTTTTTGATGTGGATAGAAAAAGCGGCTGGTTTTCAGTGCTGATTAATCGATGGACATCTACACAGCATGGATGTGCCAGGTTTCACTGCGAACTAACGAGTGGACACGAGCCATACCAAAGTCTGTGTGGTCTAACGGGTATTATATTGGAGCTTGCACAAAAAAAAGACTTCTATTGGACAAATTAAAAGAGCCAGATGACGTTTTAGTTACTGAAGTTAAGGCGACAGCTGTGTTTGTGCACCAGTATGGATTTATTTAGATACATTAGTCCACAAGTCAATAGAAGCTCCTCAGAAACATTGTAACACAGATGCGTGTATGTGTGTGTAGGGAAGTACCGCGAGTTCCACCGGCTGTACGGAGAAAAGAAGTTCACCGAGGAAGCGAAGCACCTGCTCTCCCTCATGACAGCAAAGATCTCTCACACACTCTCTCTCTCACACACACACACACACTGCACTCAGCTTTATCCACTTGTTTTCCCTGCAGTTGATGATGATGGGGTTGTGCACGTGTGCTGGGAAAATACTGGGAAAGTCAATCCTGGGTTTAAAGTGTGAACAGAAAACTGGATCAGATTATTTTTTATGTCTATGAGGGTCTTATTCAAACTTTTGCAGACGCTCAAACATGTTCGATGTATATGTTTTAAATAAATAAATACATTAAGTTTATTAAAAACTGCTGATGATTAGATGCCGGATTTGTAGGATTAACACCTTCTGGTAAACAATTATTGCTCTTGTAAGTGTTTCACATAAGAACATTCAGAGACTTTCTGTACAATTGTGTGCTTCAGACTTTGTGTGAACACTTTGGGGAAGAAGCACATTGTGTGTCATGTGTCCATGACTGCGTGTGACGGGAATCAAACTTGAGCAGCTCTAATTATGATGATGACTCCTAACAGCTCAGGAACACCATGTCTGAGGATTTATTCTTCCTGATGAAAATAACTGTACACACTGCAGATTCTAACGCTAATCTGTCTCAGCTGATCTCTGGTGCAGTGTAACTGCGTGAAACACTGGACAATGGAGTCTTTCCTGTCTTCCCACTTTATTTCCAGGGTGATGTTGACATGTATATAGAATTATAATCCCTGGTGTGTGTGTGTGTGTGTGTGTGTGTGTGTGTGTGTGTGTGATCTTTTCAGTGGATCAGACCTATGAACTCATGTTCTGTCTGGAAGAGCTGACCTCTGACAACAGCGAGCTTAAACCAGAGCATCTAGCACATGTGCAACACACAGACACACACAATCTTAAAATCCACGCCATTTGCTCTTTTTTTATCAGGTTTTTCAGTTGTGATTGTGTGATAAATCGTTTATTTCACTCTTAATTTAATGTTCAGCACAAACTGAAGTGTAAACGATGGGGCAGTGAGATGAAAATATACTTTTCCGACACTTGAAGTCATTTTCACAGGGGATGATGCGTGTTCATAAACCGTGATTAGTGAAAAGGAAGCTGAGAAAGCAGTTCACAAAGAACGCTGTTTATTTGAAGAACATGTTAAATCTCTGACAGAGTTCACTGTTTTCAGTTTGAGTTTTTTCTTTATCATTGTATATTTTTGTCCGTTTCTTAAAAAGTTATGTTCAGTACATCTGGCACAAATCAACTTCCATATTACTATAGAAACGATAACGTATCAGAACCAGAGCATTAATATAAACCTGGGACTCACAGCTGCACTACTGTCAGAGCTGCTGTTATAGAAAACTAATCAACACCTTCTGACCAATCAGAATCCAGATCTGAATAATCTCTGTGGTATACAGGATATGAAATGGGGTGTGTGTGTGTGTGTGTGTTTCAGGATGATGTCGAGTCCACAAAGCTGGAGCTGCAGCGATTGGCTCTGGTGCGTAACCTGGCGATGGCCATCGTGAAGGAGGGAACAGTCGAGGCATAAACAAACACACACACACACACACACACACACACACTCTCTGCAGTTATGTTAATTCACACATTCTCACTGTACTGTATATAAAACTGAATGAATGAAATGTTTTGACATTTAATTAAAAAAATACTTGTGTTATACATTTTTGCAAAAACTGTTGCATTTCTCCAGATCTGTGTGTGTGTTTCTCTCTCTCAATCACTTAAGCATTACACCTGAAATAACATCTAAATAAGCTCTTGCATAGTTTGTTAGACAAAAATTCATGTTACATACATGAACTAATTTTATACAGCACAAATAATATCGTATTATATAATTATATTGTACTTATATATTCACTTCTTCAAAATATAGCAAGTAGAGTACACTTAAGTAATGGAGAAGGAAAATAAGGAACAGATTAGTTCTGATCCTGTAACCAAAAGATCTACACTATATTAAACACCAACTAAAGGACAGAGTGAGAAATGTGACTTGTGGTGAGTCTCCTAGGGGCTTCTTCACATAAACTCCTCAGATGCTAATCCTGTCAGGTGAGAATCCCACCAATGTCATGAAACTGTTCCTGTTCATTTCAGCTCCGTCTTCCACTGACTGGCTTCAGCTGGAGTTCGTGTGGTTCCTACTGTTCCAAATAATCTCCTCAGGTTTTCATTGGGATTGAGGAAATGTTGTCCAGGGGTCACAGGTCGTTCTACTCGGTCACCAGATGTGTCAAGTCTATTAAAATCTAAAAGACAGATATCTGAATTAATAACCAAAAACTAGACTGTGGTACTTCATGATCAACAGCATGTAATCATCTCTGCTGCAAGGAAAACATTATTATCTCCTGTTCATAATCATTCAACATTTCTTCATTCTTATAGAATACATTTGTTAGAACATTCAGCTAGAACAGATGAGAACTTCCACAAGATCTAACAGGAACATGAGCAGATATTTACCATCACATCACTGCTCTTATACAATCACAGGCTGTAGAGCTTTATTTTGAAAACAGTGATCACTGCTGTGTGTTTTATCTCTTGTTCTACACGTGTATTTAAGTGCAGACGTTAAGAACAAGCGGAGGGGAACTTCACAGGAATGACAGAAGACACGGTGTGGAGGTGGAGTGCTGGAAGGAGTGTCAGAGTAAAGTGACTCCTTAAATAAAATATTTGTAGCAGTGTGGCATCAAAGATGATGATTTTAATTCGCTTTTATGAGAGTGGAGAAGAAAATCTGCTGCCGATCAGAAACGGGGAAAAGCCGAGATCATCTTATTCAGACAAAAGCAGCAGTATGAAGTCAGAGATAGCAGGGTGTCACAAGGAGACGAGGTGTTCATTTACAATCACTCTCATGCACTCAGTGCTGACATTTTGTAGACTCTGTCTGACTCCCTGTCTTCTGCTTTCACATCAATTTTAAATCAACACCAAACAGCATTAAAGCTCATTGTTAGAAAAAGTCTGATTAAATAGAATATAGTACAATTTTAACCCAGTATCTGATCATCTGATATTTACTGCAACTCAAATTAATGTACAAAATAATACTAATGTACAAAATAATCTACAAAATAATACTAATTACAAAATAATACTAATGTACAAAATAATGTACAAAATAATACTAATGTACAAAATAATGCTGTCAGACTTTTAATTTGTTTCAGTGTTTATCTAAAAAATATAATTTCTCACCCCAGTGTCTGTAGTTTGTAATGTTCATCATTCTTCAGAGCAGAGAGACACTCCCTTCCTGAGTCTCCTAGATTATTCCCAGCCAGATCCAGTTCTCTCAGGTGTGAGGGGTTTGATCTCAGAGCTGAAGTCAGAGCAGCACAGCCTTCATCTGAGACACCACAACCACGCAACCTGCAGAGACACAATGACACACTCTTCACTCTCTCAGTTTATGAACATCAAGACATTGTGTATCTTGAAATGAGTGGTGTGTGTGTGTGTGTGAGTGAGTGAGTGAGAGAGAGAGAGGGAGAGAGAGAGAGAAAGAGAGAGAGCGCGTGTGAGACTGTGAATGTTTAAATGGTTAATTCAGTACTGAGAAGAACAAGTCTGACTGTTTTATTTATGCAGAATGTGTTTGTCTGTTATTTTACACACATTCCAGTGACTTGGAAGAACATTAGACCCTGTTTTATTATTATCAAAGTGAAATCATTAAAAAAAATCACTCCTTATTTATGATGAAACACTTAATGTTTTGACGTATTTTTAATGCATTTTAGTGCATAGCGTGTGTGTGTGTGTTTTCACTACTGAGGAAAACTGGATAAGTTTAACCCTCTAACCCCGTAATGCCGAAAAACCGGCATGCCTGTCTTTGAACGGGACCATTTCTGTGCATTCGTGAAAACAGTACCTGCTGGTCTGATTATAAGCAGAAAATTGACTTTTGGCACTAAAATGCATTTATTTATTTATTATTTATAAAGGCATTGACCACGCTGATGCTCGTATGGTACTTCTAAATGAGTATAAGGATTTTAGCGAGCATTTTTCATAATTTCTCTAGTTAAGAATTGTGCTCTAAGTGGAGTAAAAACTCTGAACTGCTTCATTTTCAAAGTAATATTACACAAATACATTATTATAAGTTGTTTCAAGGCCTAAAAATGTTCAAATTAAATTGTTGATTTTGGCCCAGGAACTCAGGGTTGGCGTGCTGTTTCTCTGGGGAATATAGGGTTATGGGATATAATACTGTGGGAACTAAGGGGTAAGAGGGTTAATACTGCTTCTGTAACACAGATCTGGCAACCCGGTTCATAACAGCTAGACACAGACGTACTGAAAGAATCCTCACTAACAGAACAAAATTTCCTCTTTAAGAATTTCACCCTGCATCACACACAGTGTATTTAGTTTGTGTCTGAGCTGCAGTTTGTGTGATTAGTTACAGTGTTGTAGTAAATTTCACAGTAATTTTAGACACATTGCAGTCGCATCAAGTCACGTTTTGTGCTGCAACTTCTCACATACGTACATCTGACCCAAAGACTCTGTGACAGATCATCAGTGTGCAGTGAAAAGAAACAATCTTCCTCCTCAGGACATTGATGATGAACCTAAAACCTCTGCTTCAGTCTCACTATTAGAGAATGTGTCTTACTGAGGAGCAGGTCATGTGACTCTCAGAGAGATGATCTTACCACAGTATCTCCAGTTTACAGTGAGGATTCTCCAGTACAGCAGAGAGACGCTTCACTCCTGAGACTCCTAGATTATTCTGAGACAGATCCAGTTTTCTCAGGTGTGAGGGGTTTGATCTCAGAGCTGAAGTCAGAGCAGCACAGTGTTCATCTGAGATATCACAACACTCCAACCTGCAGAGACACAATGACACACTCTTCACTCTCTCAGTTTATGAACATCAAGACATACTTTGTGTATAAAGGAGTGTGTGAGAGTGTGTGTGTGTGTGTGTGTGTGTGTGTGAGTGAGAGAGAGAGCGTGTGAGACTGTGAATGTTTAAATGGATTATTCAGTACTGACAAGAACAAGTCTGACTGTTTTATTTATGCAGAATGTGTTTGTCTGTTATTTTACACACATTCCAGTGACTTGGAAGAACATTAGACCCTGTTTTATTATTATCAAAGTGAAATCATTTTAAAAATCACTCCTTATTTATGATGAAACACTTAATGTTCTGACGTATTTTAATGCATTTTAGTGCATAGTGTGTGTGTGTGTGTGTGTGTGTGTTTTCACTACTGAGGAAAACTGCATAAGTTTAATACTGCTTGTCTATTCGGCTGCTTCTGTAACACAGATCTGGCAACCCGGTTCATAGCAGCTAGACACAGACGTACTGAAAGAATCCTCACTAACAGAACAAAATTTCCTCTTTAAGAATTTCACCCTGCATCACACACAGTGTATTTAGTTTGTGTCTGAGCTGCAGTTTGTGTGATTAGTTACAGTGTTGTAGTAAATTTCACAGTAATTTTAGACACATTGCAGTCGCATCAAGTCACGTTTTGTGCTGCAGCTTCTCACATACGTACATCTGACCCAAAGACTCTGTGACAGATCATCAGTGTGCAGTGAAAAGAAACAATCTTCCTCCTCAGGACATTGATGATGAACCTAAAACCTCTGCTTCAGTCTCACTATTAGAGAATGTGTCTTACTGAGGAGCAGGTCATGTGACTGTGAGAGATGATCTTACCCCAGTATCTCCAGTTTACAGAGAGGATTCTCCAGTACAGCAGAGAGACACTTCACTCCTGAGTCTCCTAGTTTATTCTCAGACAGACAGAGTTCTCTCAGGTGTGAGGGGTTTGATTTCAGAGCTGAAGTCAGAGCAGCACAGTCTTCATCTGAGACACCACACCTCCACAACCTGCAGAGACACAATGACACTCTCTTCATCAACACATTTTCATTACTTTAAAGATGACGTGTGGGATTTTATTATTCAGAATGACATGAGGATTTAATATCATCTGTTTATTCTAATTAACAATGTGCCTCATTTATAAAACTGGATATGAACGGGTTTGTGTGTAAATCGTTTGTACGAGCGTTTACACAAGAAATTTGGTGTTCATGAAAATCCTGTTCATTCGTATTCTACTCGTGCTCCTGAGTGTGTGTAAATTTATACATAAGAAGAAGCCTTTATTTATCACATATACATTACAGCACAGTCAAATTCTTTTCTTCACATTTCCAGCTTGTTAGGAAGTTGGAGTCAGAGCGCAGGATCAGACATGATACAGCGCCCCCTGGAGCAGATAGGGTTAAGGGCCTTGTTCAAGGGCCCAACCTTCTGATCAGTAACCCATAGACTTAACCATTATAATTATAAATCCTGGATACAGTTATGTACATCAGCCTCGTTCAGCTGGTAGAGGAGGAGGTGTTGGTCTCATCCATAGTCAAAATCTAGGCGTCACACAAAAACCTAGTCATAAATTTAATTCTTTTAAAATTCTTTATACCGGTATAACTTATGTAGCCACAAAAAATAAGTCAATTCCTCTAATTATTATTTACAGACCCCCAGGGCCATATACTGAATTTCTTAATTTGCAGACTTTGTCTCAGACCTGGTTGTGTCTGTAGATAAAGCATTAATCGTCTGTGATTTTAATATTCATTTTGATAACCCGGAAGACCCTCTGAGAACAGCAGTTGTGTCCATCTTAGATTCAGTAGGGGATAATCAGAACGTGATCGGACCTACTCATAATGGTGGTCACACTCTCGACCTCATACTAACAGACGGATTAAATATAGAAAATATTGTAATTTTTCCGCAGTCTGAAGTTGTCTCAGACCATTATCTTATCTCGTTCATAATACATATTGATCAGAATATTTCCACCTCGCCACCGCGTAAAACCTACTTTCACATCAGCTACTGCACCGAGCTTCATCAATAACCTCCCAGAGACATCAATTAGATTTGGATCACCGTCTGATCCAGGGAACTCGATCAGGAGACTGAACGCTTAGAGTCAACACTCCGCTACACGCTGGATAGAGTGGCTCCACTAAAAGAAAATTAGAGAAAAAACTAGCACCCTGGTATAACGATCAAACGCGTACCTTAAAACAGACCACTCGACAATTAGAACGTAAATGACCAAAACCAAACTGGTAATATTTCAAACAGCATGGAAGGAGAGTCTACTGAACTATAGACAATCTCTTAGCGATGCTAGAAAAGTCTCTCTCTCCACCTTAATAGGAGACAACAAAACTATTCTAGATTTCTATTCAACACAGTAGCAAAACTAACTAGGAATAAAACCACTACAGAGAGAAACACTCAATCATTACATAGCAGTGAAGATTTCATGAAATTTTTCAGTGGTAAAGTTGAAAATATTAGATGTGAAATTCAGGCTATTAAATTAAACCCAGACAGTATTATAACTAACCCTGTAGATGATAATATAGCAATATCAGATCAATGTTTAGAATGTTTTACTCCCCTTAGAGAGACCGAACTAGCTTCATTAATCTCTTCAGCCAATTCATCAACTTGTATACTAGATCCTGTACCTACATGTTTCTTTAAACAGATTTGTCCTGGAGTAATTGAACTGCTTTTAAATATAATCAATTCTTCCCTTAGCACTGGCTATGTACCTAAATCACTTAAATTAACAGTTATTAAACCCCTGATTAAAAAACCTGACCTTGACCCCTCTCAACTGTCCAGCTATAGACCTATATCAAATCTCCCCTTCATCTCCAAGATCTTAGAAAAGGTTGTAGCACAGCAGTTATGCTCGTACTTACATCGGAACAACATTCATGAAATGTATCAGTCAGGATTTAGACCTCATCATAGCACAGAGACAGCGCTGGTTAAAGTAGTAAATGACCTTCTATTGACCTCTGATCAGGGTTGTGTCTCGCTGCTTGTGTTACTCGACCTTAGTGCAGCTTTTGATACTATAGATCACACTATTCTCCTTGATAGATTAGAAAATGTTGTTGGCATTAAGGGAACAGTCCTCTCCTGGCTCAGGTCTTATTTGACTGACCGTTATCAGTTCGTAGATGTAAATGAAGACTTCTCCACACATACCAAGGTTAAATTTGGTGTTCTACAAGGTTCTGTTTTAGGCCCACTGCTTTTTACTTTATATATGCTACCTCTAGGTCAAATTATTTGTAAACCTGGAACTATCTTCCACTGTTATGCTGATGATGCACAGCTGTATGTTTCAGCGAAGCCAGAGGACAGACAGCAGCTTAGTAAAGTTGAGGATTGTGTAAAGGACATTAGACGCCGGATGTTAACTAACTTCCTTTTACTTAATTCTGATAAGACAGAAGAACTCGTATTAAGACCACGTGTAGCTAGAAGTAATCTTTCTGATCACATGGTTACTCTGGATGGTCTTTCTGTTTCATCATGTGCAGCAGTAAAAGACCTTGGAGTGATTATTGACTCCAGTCTATCATTTGATGCTCATGTAGATAATATTACTTGGATAGCCTTCTTTCATCTCAGAGATATTTCTAAGATAAGAAATATATTGTCACTACATGATGCAGAAATATTAGTTCATGCTTTCGTCACCTCTAGACTAGATTACTGTAATGTCTTACTGTCTGGATGTTCCAGTAGGAGCAGAAACAAACTCCAGTTAGTCCAGAATGCAGCTGCTAGAGTCCTAACTAGAACCAGAAGATACGACCACATCACCCCGATCTTATCCACACTGCATTGGCTCCCAGTGAAATCTCACACTGATTATAAAATACTATTATTAACCTATAAAGCACTAAAAGGTCTCGCGCCACAGTATCTAAACGACCTTTTGGTTTTCTATGATCCGCCACGCCTACTTAGATCAAAAGATGCAGGCTACCTGACGGTACCTCAAATAGCGGAGGCTACAGCAGGGGGAAGAGCTTTCTGTTATAGAGCCCCACA
The DNA here is from genome assembly GCF_023375685.1 of Ictalurus furcatus. NCBI lineage: Eukaryota > Metazoa > Chordata > Actinopteri > Siluriformes > Ictaluridae > Ictalurus > Ictalurus furcatus. Next base: position 26,132,699 of record NC_071266.1, read on the forward strand.
GTTATGGAACAGTCTTCCAATTAGTGTTCGGGACTAGAGTGTTTAAGTCTAGGCTTAAGTCTTACATCTTCTTTTAAAAGTGACCCATATCCGATATCTGCATTTACACTATACACTTCGTGAAACAACCCGAGGTAGAAGTCACCTGAATCTTAGGCCGAAAAGGAAGTAAAAGTGCCGCAATTTGCAATGGACACAGACGAAAATATAATACAAGCTTTTGTTTTCCACACCGTATTTAAAGATCAGCAAAACACCGGTCTCTTAAGCGGAGAAAAAAGAAGAGAGCCCTTGACGAGAGTTGTGTTTTCGCGGTTGGTGTCCACCTGAGTTGACATCATTCGCCACTGTCGCTTTTTCAATGACGTCAGGGGAATATCCGATCTGTCTGATTACATGGCAGACACAAATGCACATATCCGATTCATATCAAATTTATTTCCACAAATGAATAAGACCTGAAACGGATCTGAGAATACTGGAACTGTGAAAGATGGTGGAAGGTCGTCAGTGGTCTGTGTTCCCCAGAGGGGAAAAAAGTAAGTAAGTATGAGACTGATAAATTTACAGTGAAGTCTATTAGGCTGCTTCTGTAAAGCAGATCTGGCAACCCTTTTCATAGTGACTCCATTTTTATTTAAAAATCAAATGTTCCATTTTTTTTTTAACTTGTCATTTCTATAACATTAACTTCTCATTTTAATTGATAAATTCTATATTTTGAGATCATTTGCACCATTTCCCTGCTGCATTTAAACCCTGCATCACACACAGTGTATTTAGTTTGTGTCTGAGCTGCAGTTTGTGTGATTAGTTACAGTGTTGTAGTAAATTTCACAGTAATTTTAGACACATTGCAGTCGCATCAAGTCACGTTTTGTGCTGCAGCTTCTCACATACGTACATCTGACCCAAAGACTCTGTGACAGATCATCAGTGTGCAGTGAAAAGAAACAATCTTCCTCCTCAGGACATTGATGATGAACCTAAAACCTCTGCTTCAGTCTCACTATTAGAGAATGTGTCTTACTGAGGAGCAGGTCATGTGACTCTCAGAGAGATGATCTTACCACAGTATCTCCAGTTTACAGAGAGGATTCTCCAGTACAGCAGAGAGACAGTTCACTCCTGAGTCTCCTAGTTTATTATCAGACAGATCCAGTTCTCTCAGGTGTGAGGGGTTTGATCTCATAGCTGAAGTCAGAGCAGCACAGCCTTCATCTGAGACACCACAATAACCCAACCTGCAGAGACACAATGACACACTCTTCATCAACACATTTTCATCTTGGTTTAAAACTTACTGTAAAGATGATGTGTGTTATGTTGGACTGTCTCCCTTCTCTCGTCCAATCAAGATATTATTAATACTGAACAATTATGGTGTAAAACTACTGCTGGTTTATGTTAAAAGTAACGAGTCAGGGTTTTTAAAATCTATATTTAAATGTATTTTTATACACATATCTAAGTGCATTTAATTATTACTTTATTGCACAAGTGATATGTTTAATGACTAATATATTTGTTCTGTATGTTGTACTGATTTAACTGAAAAAACAGAACTGTACACAACTATTAACTGCAGCTTTTAGTGAGTACTGTGTCTCTCAGAGAGATGATCTTACTTCAGATTTTTTACTTTACACTGAGGATTCTCCAGTAGAGCAGAGAGACGCTTCACTCCTGAGTCTCCTAGTTTATTCTCAGTCAGATTCAGTGTATCCACAGTCAGATGCAGTTCTCTCAGATTGGACGTTTCTGAGCTGAGCACTGAGTCCAGAGCTGACCAACCACTTTTCTGAATTGCATCACACCTGATACTGAAGGAAATAATACATAATGAACTAACAGTAATGCAAATTATCAAACAAGTCCTCAAAGCTTTCACTGCAACTTCTCAGTTTCAAAAGCACAAACATCAGTTAGACAAAAGTCCCACACAGTCAGAGCTGTTCAGATTCGGCTTGGTGGGAGTTTTCAGCTGCGTACATCATCACACACACATTGTATAAACATGGAGTATAAGATCCGGGACACCAAATGGGAAAGCAAGAGTCTGATCTAAAATGTTATTAATAGGAGAAAAGAAAGAGTCTAAAGTGTCATGAAGAGTTAGATTGATCTGAACAGCTAAGACATTTGATTTGTTCTCTTAACACTGTAACAGTAGAACAGTTCTATTCAGATTTACTTACATTGCTTTTCTGGATGCTGCAATCACAGGCATCACCTTCACAAGAATCCTATCTCTTATTTTATCTGTAGAGATATATTTACTCAGGTCAAATTCCTCCAGCTCCTCTGCTGATGTCAGTAAGACAAACACCAGAGCAGACCACTGTGAAGAAGAGAGTTCACTTTGTGTTCCAGATTTCAGGTAGCGTTGGATTTCGTCCACTAGAGAATTGTCCCCCAGTTCATTCAGACAGTGGAACAGATTGATGGCTTTCTCTGTACGGTGATATCCACTGATCTTCTCCTTGATGTACTGTACTGTGTTCCTCTTTCCTGTCTGGGAGCTACTTCCTGTATGTGTTACTAAGGCATGTAAAAGTTTCTGATTGGACTCCAGTGAGAAACCCAGAAGAAAACGGAGGAAAAGATCCAGATGTCCAGTCTTACTCTTTAAGGCCTGATTTACAGCACTCTTGTGGACATCTGAAACTGTAATTTCTTCAACCCACTGGTCATAGGACATCTCCGATTCAGAGAACATCTCAGATTCAGAGAACATCTCCGATTCAGAGTACATCTCAGATTCAGAGTACATCTCAGATTCAGAGTACATCTCAGATTCATCCTCTTCGTCAGATAAAATCTCTGGTTCAGAAAGCCAACTATGTACAAGAACACTGGAAAGATCCAGATGTCCAGTCTCACTCTTTAAGGCCTGATCTACAGCACTCTTGTGGACATCTGAAATTGTCTTAAAGACCCGACTCTGTATAAGAACGTTTCTCTTTTCCTTCATGAATGTCAGGTGCACATACAGAGCTGCGAGATGCTCCTGAATGCTCAGATGAACAAAGCTGTACACTTTACTCTGGTGAAGCCCAAACTCTTCTCTGAAGATCTGCGTACACACACCTGAGTACACTGCTGCTTCTCTCACATCAATGCCACACTCTCTCAGGTCTTCCTCATAGAAGATCAGGTTGCCTTTCTTCAGCTGCTGAAAAGCCAGTTGTCCCAGTTTGAGAAGCATTTCTTCATCACTCTCCTGCTTCTTTGAGTACTTTTCTCTTATGATGTTTGTCTGAATGATGAGGAAGTGTGTGTACATTTGAGTCAGAGTCTTGGGCATCTCTCCACTCTCTGCTTCATCCAACATTCTCTCTAGAACAGTGGCTGAAATCCAGCAGAAGACTGGGATGTGGCACATGATGTAGAGGCTTCTTAATGACTTCAGGTGTGTGATGATGTTATTGGCCAGGCTCTGATCACCGATCCTCTTCCTGAAGTACTCCTCCTTCTGTGGGTCATTGAACCCTCGTACCTCTGTGACTCGATGGACACACTCAGAGGGGATTTGATCAGCTGCTGCTGGTCGGGAGGTGATCCAGATGAGAGCAGAGGGAAGCAGATTCCCTTTGATCAGGTTTATCAGCAGCACATGCACTGATGCTGATTCAGTTACATCACACACTCTCTCTGTGTTCTGGAAATCCAGAGGAAAACGACACTCGTCCAATCCGTCAAAAATGAACAGAACCTTTTCCAAACTGGACATTTCTGTTTCTTTTGTCTCCTTAAAATAGACATGAAGGAGCTCCATCAGACTCAGTTTCTGGTCCTTCATCAAATTCAGCTCTCTGAAAGGAAGTGGAAACATGAGCTGGACGTCCTGATTTACTTTCCCTTCAGCCCAGTCCAGAATGAACTTCTGCACAGAAACTGTTTTTTCCGATGCCAGCGACTCCCTTTGTCAGCACAGTTCTGATGGGTTTGTCTTTTTTAGATAAGGTCTTTGTCAGCACAGTTCTGATGGGTTCGTCTTGATCAGATAAGGGCTTAAAGATGTCATTGCATTTGATTGGTGTTTCCTCTGTTGTTGTTCTCCTGGATGCTGCCTCGATCTGTCTCACCTCATGTTCTTTATTGACGTCTCCACTGTCTCCCTCTGTGATGTAGAGCTCTGTGTAGATCTCATTCAGGAGTGTTCGGTTTTCCGGGTTTATCATCACTCCATTTAAACACTGAAACTTCTTCACCAGATTTAATTTGAACTTTTTCTGGAAGTCATTTACAGCAGCAGGTTCTGGGTTGTGTCTGTGACAGGGTGAAGAAGGAAGACATGGTGAGACATGGGGTCTAATTATTAGAGTTTAAGATCACATTTTTTTCTGACTGTTACCACAGATAACCATTCTTTATGATGTTCTCACTGTGTATTTGCCTTATTCTACAGTATGTGTTCTGTAATCTAATCACTCTGCAGGAAATAACAGCAGAGATGTTTATAATACCAGCGCGTCAGTGTCACAGTCATGTTGTTGGGTTTGATCTTACCCTATAGCTGTGATGATGTTCTTTTCTCTACTGTCTCCTGACTTCTGTAGAACACTGGGAATAAAAACTGTAGCTGTTAAAGACAATAACTTTCATCACTTTAAAAACAATTGTAGTGGGGGTTCGAATTCGGAGTTTGATGGAGTAAGACGTGAAGTTGGAGGCTCCTGCTGATTTCGATTAAAATTGTAATTAATTAGCGCTTTTTGGTCATATAATATATTTTGACTTATTCTACTTCTTTCCCTTGTTTGCACTTTTAACTTTGTGGCTCGTTAAAATGTCTGGAACGAACACGAAACCCGTGGTAGCATTCAGACCCGACTGAGGCCTAGGGTGCACGCCGCGAGCGAGCCCCCTTCTCCCCCTGAATCCGCATCCGCGTTGCCGAGCGGTATCCCTGACTTCGCCGCACTCAAGCTTGAGCTGCTGGCTTTACTGAGGAAGGACATTGCCGATATTTTTAAAAAGGAGTTCCAGGAGATTCTCAGGGATGCACTTTGGCTCTAATTGGCTATTTATATTCCTATGGTTTACGTTATTTAAATGGTTAGTAGTAATATGGATCCCAGCATAGCTGGCACAGGCACGCCTTTAAGATTTATTAGTTGGAACGTCAGAGGTATGGGTAATCCTGTCAAGAGATCTAAGGTTTTTACACATTTGAAACGTTTAAACTCCAATATAGTATTTCTACAGGAGACACACCTACGTATTAAAGATCATCAAAGGTTACACTGCCTTGTGTGAGTCAAGTCTTCCACTCGAACTTTAATTCAAAAGCAAGAGGGGTCGCTATTTTAATTGACAAAAGGATACAGTTTTCCTCCACTAACGTTATCGCTGATGTGAACGGTAGATATATTATAGCTGCTGGTACTCTGACGCAAAGACAGGTGTTGTTGGTAAATGTATACGCTCCAAACTTTGATGATGTGGAATCTGCTAATAGATTGTTGAGCAATCTCCCTTTCTTAAATACTCACCTGTTGATTTTCGGTGGAGATTTAAACTGTGTAACTGACCCAAACTTAGATCGGTCTAATCCCCGTACTCTGAATCAATCTGCGATGTCTAAAACATTTTCCGATTTTATGTGTCAGAACGGTCTCGTTGATCCCTGGAGATCCCGTAACCCCTCTCTTAAAAAGTTCTCTTTCTTCTCCCAGGTGCATCATTCCTATTCGAGGATTGATTATTTTTTTATAGACAGCACTCTTGATTCTTGTGTAGTTTCTTCTGACTATCTGGGTATTGTAATTTCTGACCATGCGCCTCTACAATTAGATATTCATCTTTCTATTTATAAACGTAGCCCACCGCCTTGGAGATTTAATTCTCTTCTTTTAGCAGACAGTGAATTCTGTGAGTTCATTTCCACTTCTATTGATGACTTTCTTTTCTTCAATCAGAATGACTCCACCTCTTATTCATTGTTATGGGAGACACTTCAATCCTATATCAGAGGGCAGATTATTTCTTACTCTGCTCGCTGTAATAAAAAACGCACTGCTGGGGTTAATGAACTTACATCTGCGATCAGTAACCTCGATCAAAGATGCGCACTGAACCCCTCTCCAGAACTTCTTAAACAGCGTCTTGACTTGCAGGCAGAATTTAATCTTATTTCGACTCAAGAGGCGGAACGCTTATTGTTACGTACTCGTGGTTTATATTATGAACATGGCGACAAGCCGAGTCGTTTACTGGCACATCAGCTACGGCGACAGGCCACTTCCCGTCTCATACCTAGTATTAAAAACACTTATAATATCATCACTACAGATCCCATGGAAATTAATGCTACTTTTAAATCGTTTTACTCTTCACTTTAAAAGTCCGAATTTCCTACAGACAATACTAAAGTGAATGCATTTCTTCAAAACCTTTGTAACCCTGTTATTGATTCGAATACTGCTATGCAACTGGACTCCCCACTCTCTCTCGAAGAAATTTTAATTTCAGTTAAAACTATGCAATCTAACAAAGCTCCTGGCCCGGACGGGGTTCCAGTTGAATTTTTTAAAACGTTTATTGGAAAACTAGCTCCATTGCTTTTGGCTATGTTCAACGAATCTTTGGAATGTGGGTCTTTGCCTCCAACATTGACAAAAACCACTATAGCTCTGCTTCTTAAGGAGGGTAAGGAGCCATCCTCCTGCGGTTCTTATTGACCGCTGTCTCTGCTTAATGCAGATGTAAAGGTGTGGGTGAAAGTAATGGCATCTCGTTTAGAGAATGTACTCCCTTATATTATATCTGAAGAGCAGAACGGTTTTATAAAGGGACGTCAATTGTTTTTCAAAACCCATACACTCTTTAATATAATTTATTCAAAGCATTCGTCTGTGCTCCCTGAGATCGTGATTTCATTAGATGCTGAAAAAGCATTTGATAGGGTTGAGTGGGAGTATTTGTTTGCAGTCTTGAGGAAGTTCGGATTTGGGGATAAGTTTATTTCTTGGATTAGCCTCCTTTACTCATCCCCTAATGCCAGGGTTCAGACAAACGATATTTATTCGGATTATTTTGCTCTCGGACGAGGGTGTCGTCAAGGCTGTGCTTTATCCCCTCTGCTTTTTGCTGTCGCTATCGAGCCGCTGTCTACTGCACTAAAATCTTCTCCCTGGTTTAAAGGAATAGTTCGATACGGTGTAGAATACAAATTGTCGCTATGTGCTGATGATTTGTTATTGTATGTAACCGATCCTGTTGCCTCTATGCCAGCTGTCTCGGCTGTTCTGGAGTCCTTCGGTGTTGTCTCTGGTTATAAATTAAATTTAGATAAAAGCGACTGTTTTCCTGTCAATACTGCAGCATTTTCTCTCCAACAGTCAGATCTACTGTTTCAATTTAGTCAGTCAGGGTTTAAATACCTAGGTATCAACGTGACACGTTCTTTATCTAATCTTTCATCAGCTAACTTCACTCCCCTTATCTCAAAGGTTAAATCCAACATTCAGATTTGGGTAACTTACCCCTTTCTCTAATTGGCAGGATCAATGTCGTCAAAATGAATATATTACCGAAGTTTCTTTTCTTGTTCCAGCAAGTGCCTCTTTCTCTGCCAAAATCATTCTTCGATTCATTGGATAAGATAATTAGTACATTTATTTGGGGAGGGAAGCCACCAAGGGTTAGTAAATCTTTATTGCAGAAATGTAGACTTAGTGTAGGACTTGCATTACCCATAATTCTATTACTGGGCTGCGCACATTCATAAACTTTGCTACTGGGTTAACTCTCCTGGATCTTCTTGGTGTAAATTGGAACTATCTTCTTGTAGGGAATCCTCTTTACCTGCTTTGCTTTATTCCTCTTTACCTACAAAACTCTCCCTATATACTGATAATCTAGTCGTCCTCAACACACTTATGACTTGGTATCAATTTAGACGGCGCTTTAAATTTGTAGGTGCATCCTCTTTGGGTCCTTTAAGCAACAACCATCTATTTCCTCCATCGTGTTTGGACTCCACATTTTCAGTATGGTATGACAAGGGTATTGAACAAGTTAAAAATCTGTATGCCGATGGTGTGTTTGATAGCTTTGCCAATCTGGCATCCACTTATGACCTCCCTGTGACGCATTTTTTTCAGTATTTTCAAATTCGGAATTTCGTTTCTAGATGTTTTCCTGATTTCCCCTCTGCGCCTCCTGAACAGGCTTGGGAAAGCTTGTTTTCAAACAATCCGCATCAGAGAGGAACGATTTCTAGGATTTATGATGTTATTCTGGTGCTAGGTAGTGAGTCGAGTAACAAAATTAGGAATGTGTGGGAAACGGAGTTAGGAGTACAGATAAGTGAGGAGTGTTGGGAACGTGCTATAGGGAGGGTACAGTCTACCACTTCTTGTGCTCGTCTTGGACTTACACAGTTCAAAGTTTTACTCAGAGTCCATCTGTCCAAGTCGAGACTTTCTGTGATGTATCCGGATGTAGAGGACAGGTGTGATAAATGCCATGGCTCTCCCTGTCATCTTGGCCATATGTTTTTCTTCTGCCCTGATCTCCATGGTTTTTGGACTGGTTTTTTTACCATCATGTCCACTATTCTCAGGGTAGACTTAAAGCCTTGTCCATTGATTGGTGTATTTGGGATTCCTGATGACTCAGTTCCACTGAACTCGATACAAAAGGATGTTATTGCTTTCACATCCCTTATAGCAAGACGTTCCCTACTGTTGCACTGGAGGTCTGCTAAATACCCATCTATCTCCCAGTGGCTAAAGGACGTGATGCTTTTTCTAAAACTCGAGAAAATAAGGTATACGATGAAGGGTTGTACGGACAAGTTTTTTTTATAAATGGCATCCCTTTATTGTATACTTTATGGAGTTACAGACACTTCCCACTTAAACTTTTGTGCCTGTTGTTGTGTCTTACAATATTTATATTTATATATCCAGCAACAGTTATTGGGTACTTTTAATTTGTTTTCCTTTGTTAGTATAAGAAGAAAAAAAACCTGTGAATATTACTGCTGTGTGTTGCTCAATTTGTTTTTTTTTTCTTCTCAATGGAATATTCGGGAAAGGGAGGGGAGGAGAGAAGAGAAAAGGTGATGTTCAGCAGACATGTAGACGTGTTCAGCAGAAATGTTCAGTTCAGCAGAAATGTTCAATAAAAATAAAACTGAAAAAAAAAAGCAATTGTAGTAAGGGCATTAATATTTATAAAACACACTGCTAAATACAACATCACCAACATTGTGGACCTGGAGAAAAATGTGTCCGTTTTAATTTGAAGTTTTCTAGATTTTATCTTTATTTATATCTAGATGTGATAAATGACTTAGAACATGGCACCTTATCATGCAGGAAATGAAAGCTGAAATTCTGATCTATTGTCTCATTCATCTTTTATCTCCAACCCAAATGTCTTCAGTGTATAGCAAAAGCGAAAGAATTGGCCTCGCTGTTCCAATACTTGTGGAGGGGACTGTATATGGTCATTATGGTTGTAACAGAACATGAGGACATCATTCAGAATGAACAGATAATGTGTCCTGAAATTCAGAGATTCAGCCCGTCACCTGTAGGGACAATTTAGTTATCAGTAGACTTACTGACATGATTTTGGGAGGTGAGATGATTAAGATGTTTAAATTGAGGAAAATGCTGATTTTGATTATTATTATTAATAAACACTGTAATGTCAGTTATATGATTCATGGTAAATAATCACTGCCTGTGTTCATATAAAGAGTCTCCATTTTCTATGATATTTTACAGAAATACTTATGTTGTTATTTTGCGCTTACTATTAATTTCAGAATCAGTGTTGAATACCTATTTTTGTTTTATGACATGTTACAGCCTGGTATCACACAGAACAACCTCCTAGACACCAAGCAGTCAGGCTTCCAAAGCAGCCACTCCATGGAGACTGCTCTGCTTTCCGTCACTGAAGCCTTAAGACTAGTAAGATCAACATCAAGATCATCCGTCCTCATCCAACTCGACCTCACTGCTGCCTTTGACACTGTAAATCATCAGATCCTCCTGTCAACTCTCTCCAGCCTGGGCATCACCGAAACAGCTCTGCGCTGGGTGGAGTCATATCTCACAGGCAGATCCTTCAAGGAATTGTGGAGGGGAGGGGTTTCTGAAACTCAGCAACTCACAACTGTCTGCACGAATCTCTGACTGCCTGTCTGACATCTCAAACTGGATGAAGGAACACCAGCTTAAGCTCAACTTAGCAAAAACTGAGCTTCTTGCCATCCCTCAAAGTCCCTCAATCAACCACAACCTCACCATACAGCTGGGCTCAACCAGATTCAAGCCAACCAGGACAGCCAGAAACATTGGGGTGACTTTTGATGACGACGTGAATTGACAGACCACATCAACATTTCAAGAAAAACAGACCCTATCTCACCACTGAGCAGACTACACTAGTCCAGGCTCTTGTTATGTAAAACTGGACTACTGCAACACACTACTCCAGGGTCTCCCAGCCAGTTCCATCAAACCCTTTCAGATGATTCAGAATGCAGCAACACGACTCATCTTCAACCAGCCCAAAAGAACCCATGTCACACCCCTCTTCATCTCCCTCCACAGTACCTACCTTCAACGTTCTCCTTGTGGTTTACACTCCCTGTAGTATCACTAACGACCAAGTAACTATAATATAAATCAAAAGAGCTGCTAATGAATATGTAGCACAGACATTAACTGTGGCTTTAACTATGAGAATTTTAGGATGTTACCTGTGTTCAGACGAGGGGTTTCCATTTTTAAAGATTCTGACTGACTTGTTAATTTGCTCTAATAATGAACAGTGGAATGTAAGTCTTTATTGGTTGTTTTAACTATGTTGTTAGCCGTTACTACCACTCTTATTGTCACATCAAGATACATTTAGCATAAAGCGATAAATATCAGAATGCTGCTAATGACCCTGGACTGGATAAAAGAATGTGTAACACGGCCTTTCTCTCTGCAGTGACGTTAACTATGAGAATTAAGGGATGTTACCTGTTGTCAGGTGAGGAGTCTCTATTTCTAAAGTTCCGAGGAGGATCCATAGACACATCACTCTTCATGGAGACACAGCTGGGTTCTGGTGAGTCTGATCTCTTTCTCTGTAGTTTACTGTACAACATTATAGAAAGTTCTTTATATACACTATTTACAGATATTGACTGACTTGTTAATTTGCTCTAATAATGAACAGTGGAATGTACAGTCTTTATTGGTTGTGTTAATTATTTTGTCATTACTATTACTTTTATTGTCACATCAAGATACATTTACTTCATATATTACGTATATGACACTGTGAAACACTGAACTGCACATTTATTGATATTTATTACTCTAAAATATTTAGTGAAAGTACTGTAGCAGCATTAGAGTCTAATTAAAGTATAGAATACACCGATAAATATCAGACTGCTGCTAATGACCCTGGACTGGATAAAAGAATGTGTAACACGGCCTTTCTCTCTGCATTGACTTTAACTATGAGAATTATGGGATGTTACCTGAGTACAGATGAGGAGTCTTTATTTTTAAAGTTCCGAGGAGGATCCATAGACGCATCACTCTTCATGGAGACACAGCTGGGTTCTGGGGAGTCTGATCTCTTTCTCTTGAGTTTACTGTACAACATTACAGAGCGGACATGAGACAGAATTTACTTAATTAATGCTTACTTTATAGTCCACAGCCTTGTTTCATTTGGCCTGCGTGAACTTGGATAAAATAACACTGAAACGGCTCGTAGTGCACTACTGCTCAACATTTTCAAACTGTCCAGAATTCACAGCAGATATCCAAAGTGTAGCCGTCTGAAGGTCGTTACCATAAACCTTTGTATGAGTGCACTGGAGTTTCTATCACGGTTTGGCTTGACCACAGTCTGAAATGAGGGTTAAATAAACACCTGTGTGCTGCACTTGATGTAAGTCTCACTCACGTCTAAAACGATTCAGAAGCACGTGGTGTTTTATGCTGGCAGTGGCGTAACCACAAATTAATAGTTTGTGATGAGGAAATATACAAAATATAATCAGGACTGTTTTCCTCATCTGTACAGTTAAATGGTTTAGTGATGCGCTCGTGTATTTCAGGTGGATGTCAGACAGCAGAAGGAGCGCTGATGACACTAGTTTGTTATTTTAATCATTTAAGGCACAATCTGCAATCTTTCTACATTAATAACGGTGCCATGAAACAGCTTTATGACAGCTCCACTGAAAAAGATAAAGATTACATGTTAATTACAGAGAAAAATGACACCTTATATTATAAATCCTGATCTACTTTTCTTCTGCAGTAAACTCCAGCAGCTACTTCACCGGCTCTCACCTCCATATCTCTGTGCTTATAGTGTAGATATCTGACTAGTGACTTTCTAACAGAAACAGGAACAATGTATCATCACAATAGACTAATCCTGTTTCTCATCACAGCAGCTGATATCAAATAAAATGGGATTAAACAAAGGAATGACTTCATAAAAATGTTTTACATTATAGTCAGTATAATAAATATTATTATAATTATTATACTGATTTTATTATTATTATAAATGTTATTATACACTTTAATAGTCCTTCTTTTTCCTATAGAAACATCCTACTCGAATGTCAGAGACTACAGATTATTGGTGTTATTTGATAGAATATGATAAATGTGAGGAAAAATGTATAAACTTTGATTATGGCCCTTCAGGGTCTCACAAAAAATGCTGAAGTGTCTCAGGCAGAGTTTGAGTTTAACGCCCCTATTGTACTGATATTGCAGTGGTTTGATTTGTGTAAACACCGTCTCGTGAGTATCGTCTTCTGAAGCCTGTATAGGGATACGTCTCGTACCGTGGCTTTAGTGTATTGTCTCATGTCTCTTTACTGTTCGACTGTACGGTTCATTTTCATAAGGACATCATTTTACTTACAATCAACAGAATCTAGCAGTTTTTTCAAGTAATGACTGATAACTTCTCATGCTCAGTATAAATATTTGTTTTTATTTTCATATAAACTCATTATATATTTCAGATATGAATATTTAATGACTAAAATACCAGGACATTCTAAGGCATGGTTTACGCTCCCTCACGCAATCTGTGATTGGTTAACGACCGACGCTTAGTAGTGCCTACTCAGCATGGCAGGAGGTCTCTCTCCAGACCCTTCAAACTGACCGTCCCTCAGTGGTGGAATGAACTTCCAATCTCAATCCGGACAGCAGAATCCGTCACTATCTTCATAAAACAGATAAAGACCCACCTCTTCCGTGAGCACTTCAATAAACATTAACCTGCCCCCCCCCCCTTTATTTATTTATTTACATTTTTTTTCATTTACACTTCTTTAAAAAAATGTATACCGGCTCTTACACCTCTACTCTGTGCACTTTCACTAGAACTCCATTAGAAATCTTGTACAGTAGCACTACTTGTACTGTTCTCTGCTTGATACATCGCTTTGTGTGTATTTCCTCATTTGTAAGTCACTTTGGATAAAATCATCGGCTAAATTAATGAATGTAAATGTTTATCACATTATTTTAATAATTGTTATTTCCTATTAGAACACCTCAATGTTTAATAATTATAACTATTATTATTATTTTTATTAGTAGTAGTTTTAGTGTCATTACATATTTCCTACAGTTTCTTTTGCTTATATTATCATTTCTTGCTTTGGCATTTAAGACATTACCTGTAAGACATTTTGACCTTCATAAATGTTTACAATATTTCATCTAAAGCATTCACTGAAAGTTCTGTAGTATCACTAAAGACCAAGAAACTATAATACAAATCAAAATAGCTGCTAATGATTGTGTAGCACAGACATTACTGTGACTTTAACTATGAGAATTATGGGATGTTACCTGTGTACAGACGAGGGGTTTCCATTTTTAAAGTTCCGAGGAGGATCCATAGACGCATCGCTCTTCATGGAGACACAGCTGGGTTCTGGTGAGTCTGATCTCTTTCTCTGTAGTTTACTGTACAACATTATAGAGAAGGAATGAGACACAATTTACTTAATTAATACTAACTTTATAGTCCACAGCCTTGTTTCATTTGGCCTGCGTGAACTTGGATAAAATAACACTGAAACGGCTCGTAGTGCACTACTGCTCAACATTTTCAAACTGTCCAGAATTCACAGCAGATATCCAAAGTGTAGCCGTCTGAAGGTAGTTACCATAAACCTTTGTATGAGTGCACTGGAGTTTCTATCACTGTTTGGCTTGACCACAGTCTGAAATGAGGGTTAAATAAACGCCTGTGTGCTGCACCTGATGTCTAAAACGTCTAAAACGATTCAGAAGCACGTGGTGTTTTGTGCTGGCAGTGGCGTAACCACAAATTAATAGTTTGTGATGAGGAAATATACAAAATATAATACACAGAGTACCAAAATAACGCCCTGTCTGTGTTTAGTGTATTGTCTCATGTCTCTTTACTGTTCCACTGTATGGTTCATTTTCATAAGGACATCATTTTATTACAATCAACAGAATCTAGCAGTTTTTTCAAGTGATGACTGATAAGTTCTCATGCTTAGTATAAATATTTGTTATTATTTTCATATAAACTCATTATATATTTCAGATATGAATATTTAATGACTAAAATACTAGGACATGGAAGCTTACCGTGTTTTTGTGGGCGGGGTCACATTATCTGTGTCCAGGTCAGGGGTCTCCATGTTTGAATATTAGTGTAAACACAGACAGCTCATGGACACACAGCTGAGTCCTGAAGATGCTGATCTCTTCTGCTGGAATTACTGACACTCCTAGAAAACACAAAACAAACACACAGTTACAATTGTGGGGAAAATCTTTCACATCTCTCAACTAAAGAAAATGTTGCTCCTTTGATAAAACAAAGTTGTGTGTGTGTGTGTGTGTGTTTGTGTGTGTGCTCGGAGGTGAGGTGAACAGTTCAATAATCAGGGGAGGGAGACCTCTGCTGGAAGGGAGGAGACACAGTTTGAAGTGTAAGTGTGACACTTTAAATAAAAAGTCAGAACCAGTGAATTGATTTGAAATGATTTGTAGTTAATAGAAGTGCTACTTTAAGTCTAATACACTTTCTCTTTAACAGCATTACATGGGTTTTAGTTTAAATAAATGTACTGTAAATTCTGAGGCAGAAGTCAGTAAGTCTGAAATCAGTTGTACTAAACAGAGATGATTTCTGTGAGTCTAAAGTAAGGGTGTTCCATATGACTGTTTTAGAGCGTGAACGATCCATGATCTGTATTTACAGAGGGATCACACGTACCATCATACTAAATATATTTTGTTCGCTGTGCTGAAAATGCTTAGACGCGTCATCTTGTTTTATGAACCAGACTTTATCCACTAGTTCTCATGTTCTCACTGACACACACACGGACAAACCAATAATAACCAGTGTTTCACAGTAATCACATAGAGCAGGGGTGCCCACACATTTTTGACTTGCGAGCTACTTTTAACAGGACCAGTCAAAGAGATCTACCTACACAAAAAATGCGAAACATATTTATTTATATATATACACTGAGTATACTTCAAATATATATATACACACACACACAATGTTCATGTACCTTGGATAACTGCATGAGCCCTTATGGCACACTACAATTCAGTACATTTTTGGTCATTACCTTACACTGAATAGAATCAGCCAGGGTTGCACTGTCCGGACAGTAGCTGCTGGTAGCCAGCCTCAAGCAGGCCTCCAAATGATGATCAGTCATTGTGGAACGGTATTTGGACTTAATAATCTTCATGTGGGAAAAGGCTGACTCACATAAATAAGTAGAGCCAAATAATGCAGTCAAGGAGGTTGTACATTTCCTCCTGTTTGGGTACTTTTCCCCTGTGAGGAAGTTCCAAAACTGTCCATGAGCCCTGGACTTCAGCTGAATGATACTCTGTAGTTTCAAAATCTCATCCTCCACTTCAGACGAGTTCAGGTGAAACAGCGGTGCAATTTTCGATGCGAGTGAATCAACCTCAACATTGTCCCTAAACGGGTAGCACATGAATGTAGCGACTGGCTCCAGTAAAGCTAAGTCTTGAAAGCATCTGTCAAACTCTGACCGACAGCTGTCAATCTGCTCCGTGTAGCGTGCAATGTTCAATTGCGCACAAGCCTTCCGCTGCGTCTCCAGCTCTGACGCGAGATTTTGGAAGTTCCCAAAATCATGGCGCTGCAGCTTTGAGGACAGAAGTTGCATTTTCCGTTTAAAGGCATTAACTGAGCATTAACTTAGCTGATTGAGCTTGTTGGTGTATTATGCAGTGGTAGTTAAGGAAGTCAGGGAAAGCATCGTCTTCCCTGCACTTGGCAATGAATCCATTTGCGCTGCTCAACCATTGACTGATATCAATTTGCACACTGGGAGCTGCGTTTTGTCAATTAAGTCTTTTAAAAGACTGAAAAATGTCCTCTCCCTACGATTTCGCTTTGCGATCGACCGGTCGAGCACGATCGACGTATTGGGCACCCCTGACCTAGAGTGTCGAATATTTTTACACATCCCATAATAACGTTTGTGCCGTTGCTTTGGAAACGCATCTCTCACACCACGTCAGTCATTCATAGTTCATAGACAAATCTTATTTACAAGATAGCAATATGACATATCTACATCTTTCAGTAAAATGAGTATTTCATCCTCTTGAAGTAATGTTGGAATCAGTGGCTTCAAGTCACAACAGTAACGTCACAACCCTCTGTTACTAAACCAGTGATTTATTATCATCTATTATCACAATTCATTCTGAAGAGTCTTACTACATGAATGATTATCAATATGATGATAGCTGGATGGATCGCTATTAGGGATGAAACGGTTACCGGTTTCATGATAAAATTCCCGGTTAGTATTACCGTGTCACATTTAATTATCATTAAAACTATATGGCCAAAAAATCATCATATTAACTAACTAATTAATCATTTTATTACAGTTACTTCTATTCAATTTAATTACATTTTATTTGTACAGCGCTTTTTACAATAGACATTGTCTCAAAGCAGCTTTACAGAAATATCAACACGGTATACAGATATTAAAGGTGCGAATTTATCCCAACTGAGCGAGCCACTGAGTGGCTTGAGAGGAACCAGACTCAGAAGGGAACCCATCCTCATCTGGGTAACAACAACGTCTACAGGATAGTACTGAGCTACAGGAACACTATCCTGCGGAGCCCCTAAGGGGACATGGTGCTGAAAAATCATATGAGATTGGAGGAAAATTTATATTTTGATGCTTTTCCGTTCCCCCGAGAAACTTTGTCTTCTTTCAAAAAATTATGAAAAAATTTTCTCCAGTAAAATGAATTGATCTTTATTGTGAGCTTATAGTAGGTCCCTATGAACTGATCTGAGAGGGTTTGATCACCTCTTTTACATCAGTCTTAACACAAAATAAAATATTAACATTTTGGTGTCGGACTTCCTCTGTGAAATGAACTGTTATCAATCTACATGTTTAAAAAAATATTTACGGTTCGATTTATAACAACAACAACAACAACAACAATAATAATAATACAGTTTCTTAAAAGATGTTTTAGTAAATATATATTTATTTGGCTTACTACTTTATAGTGTCTCTATAAACTTGATTGATTTAGCCATTATTTAAATGTAAAGGGTTATAAAAACGTTCTTCCTGTACACTCATAAATACTGTCAGTTGTTGTGTTTGTTGTGTTCCTTATTTATTTAAAATGATGGTTTAGTATGAAAGTGAAGGAGCTTTTTCTGCTGCTGTTTATGTGCATCTAGATGAAGCGAGATTTCAGGAAGAGCTGCTGCTTAACCGCAGTGTGAAAACCTTCAACTAACCACTGACTTTATTTCTTTATACTCGAGTCCAAGCTGAAAATAAACCTCTCTGAACCGCTCCATTGTGAAGGTGTTCTGTCTGAACCACGGCCCTGCTGCAGAGAGAAATTAAACCGGAAGTACTGTTTGTACAAACACAACGACGGGGGATTATTATACATCATCATGGCCTTTTCTGGACTTCCGTAGAAGACAGATCTTAAAACATATGATGTTTGTTCCACACTAATAAATCTAAATCCCCCAAACACTGAATGTTCATCGAAGAGAGAAACTTATATATAAAATACATAACACACAGCTGATAAACAGCAGCTTTACAGGGAAGATGGCTTCAGTTCCGGGGAAGTGACGCAGTTTTCTTACTGCTGTCTTTACACGAGTGAAATAAAATATAAAGTCGTTTCTGTTAAAGAAATAACTTACTTTTATTCAGCAGTCCATGTTGTGTGACATTAATATCACCGTTTCTGCCTGGTGTTGAGGTTTTTCTGCTTTTCCAACAGAGACAAAATGGAGTCGAGTCTGAGAGAGAAACTTCTTCTTCTTCTTCCTGCTTTTTGTGGTCGGCAGAAACTCTTCCACTTTCCGGTAAACTGACGTCACTACCTGTGACGTTTGGCTCCGCCCCCTACCGGCTGAAGCCTGCAGAACGGGGCGGTATGTTAATAACCGGTAAAGAATAATAAGCGTGAATCAAATATTTAAAAACACATGAAAAATGATATTGCACAAAACTGAAACATGAATTCAAAGTTTTCTGAATCGCACACAAAATCGTTTTCCTTGGTTATATTACTGTGTGTTTGTGATCTCTGACAATTTCTGCTCATGTTTTCTTTTTTTGAACGCTTGCGCTGTTTTTCCCTTCGTGATTATTATTATTACTATTATTATTATTAATATTATTATTTTTATTATTATTATTATTATATAATCACTTCCGCATTCTCCGCTTCTTTCGTGGGTTAAATTGAGCAGTTGTTTCCATTCATTGATGTTCACTTGTTGTGCATGCTTATGTGAATGTCTTAAAATGAATCACATCCTAATGTTCTCATGTTAACCCTATGTAATATGTAACATATAACAACATATGTAACAGATATAACAAGATACGCCGGTGTCCAATGTCTATTGTGCACCAGAACACAACGCAGTGTAGCTAGGCAGGATGGACCAGTTACACATAGAAGCGAAAAAAGAGAAAAATATTAATGCATACATACTGTAAATGCATTCTGTGTTATGGGGCAATCCCCTTTTCCTCCAAAAGTGAAGAGGAAAACTGATTAATGCCGTCTCTCCATCACTCCCAGAAACAAGTGCTACTGTAAATGTAGTCAGCGTAGTAAACAAGGCACATTGTGTTACTATTTACAGAAAATTGCTGCAAATATAGTCACTGCTTTCGGTTAAAACTGATTCACTGTGAGTGATGTGCCGTTCAGAAAACGAACCGACTCTTTGAGTCAGATCACTTAGATTCATTTTAAATTGGAAATAAATAAATGAATGAATGAATAGAGTTGAAGAAATGAACTCATTTCACTTTGCTGTAAAAGAGACTCTTTAGTTTATTTCTGCATGCAGCTGGAGAGATCACATGTTGGAAACACATACTGTACATACTGTTGCATGGCACAAGCACTTACTGTACAGGACACACACACACACACATGGGCAGTCTCGAATTTAAATCACAGCTCTTTTTTACATTCACTAATTCAGTCTCAGTGATCAGGACAAATAATAACATTTTATGGCTTGTGTTTTAAACTCATACGCACTGTATACAGTCAGAATGCAGTGACACACACACACATACACACACACACACACACACACACACACACACACGGTTGCTCTGTATGTGAGTGTGAAGGCCCACAATATTACTATTAGGTTATTACAGTTTGATTGTATGTAATAACATTAGTAATAACATTAGTAATAATAAACCAGGACTGCAATCCGAAGAGAAATAAAACACTAAAGCAATAAAACACACACAGCAATTAAACACACCTCGTGACTGTTGGTGTGATACCGCCACCTACTGGACTGGATCACGAGTAAGCCTACGCGTGTCGGATTTCTACCAGTCTTTTCTTCTCTTCACATTTTCTGCTGCTGTTTATAATTATGTTTCAACTAACCACTGACTTTATTTCTTTATACTCGACTTTACTTCTTTATACTCGACTTTACTTGACTTTATTTCTTTATACTCGACTTTACTTGACTTTATTTCTTTATACTCGACTTTACTTGATTTTATTTCTTTATACTCTTACATATCTCAGTGTATTTTATTTCTTTATACTCGACTTTACTTGATTTTATTTCTTTATACTCTTACATATCTCAGTGTATTTTATTTCTTTCACTTACCCGCAGTGTGAAAACCTTCAACTAACCACGAACTTTGTAAACTACGTTTCCATGGACAGCAGTAATCTAATTATTGCCCTTATTCTGAGTAAGACAATATTGTGATTAAGGTGTTTACACGAGTCGCTTTTAGAATACTCCTGTCCTGTTCCCGTTTCTGTCTGAACCACCGCCCTGCTGCAGGGAAGATGGCTTCAGTTCCGGGGAAGTCACGCAGTTTTCTTACTGCTCTTTTTACACCAGTAAAATAAAATATAAAGTCGTTTCTGTTAAAGAAATAACTTACTTTTATTCAGCAGTCCATGTTGTGTGACATTAATATCACCGTTTCTGCCTGGTGTTGCGGTTTTTCTGCTTTTCCAACAGAGACAAAATGCAGTCGAGGCTGAGAGAGAAACTCTTTCACTTTCCGATAAACTGATGCACTACTATTGGCTAGAGGAGGAGCTGTAGTGGACCAATGGTGACGCTAAAGCCCGCCCCCTCATTTACATGAAACTGCGGCTTTTGGGAAAACAAGCGGAGAATGCGGAAGTGATTATATAATAATAATAATAATAATAATAATAATAATAATAATAAGCGCGAAGTGAAAAACAGCGACACTCCCTAGACTAGAATTCTATAGGAATAAACTAGAATTCTATAGGAATCGGAGAATACGGAAGTGATTATATAATATAATAATAAGAAGAAGGAGAGGAATATATAATACGGGGTACACTATTTTTTATAGGCACCATCGTTTTATTGATCATTTTCACTCATTAATTTCAGAATAATCACTTTCCAGGAATTGCACAGAAGTGGCCTGCTTTGTCATCTTTCTCTCCCTGTAGGAGGTGGAATGAGTTTCTATGAAGACCGCCCATTCAAGTTATCTTCTCTCTCCCTGGATATATTATATAATAAAATGTTGTATAATAAAATGCCATTGTTTGCCTTGTTTATTTTACACTATTGACCAAACTTCTTTCGTGGGTTAAACTGAGCAGTTGCTTGCGTTCATTGATGTTCACTTGTTGTGCATGCTTATGTGAATGTCTTAAAATAAATCACATCCTAATGTTATCTTCTGTTAACCACAGAAGCAAAAGAAATATTAATGCATACATACTATAAATGTATTCCATGTTATGGGGGCAATCCCCTTTTCCTCCAAAAGTGAAGAGGAAAACTGATTAATGCCATCTCTCCATCACTCCCAGAAACAAGTGCTACTGTAAATGTAGTCAGCGTAGTAAACAAGGCACACTGTGTTACTATTTACAGAAAATTGCTGCAAATATAGTCGCTGCTTTCGGTTAAAACTGATTCACTGTGAGTGATGTGCCGTTCAAAAAACAAACCGACTCTGAGTCGGATCATTTAGATTCATTTTAAATAGAAAAAAAAAAATTGTGTTCAATAAAATGAACTCATTTCACTTTGCTGTAAGAGAGACTCTTTAGTTTATTTCTGCATGCAGCTGGAGAGATCACATGTTGGAACCACATACTGTACATACTGTTGCATGGCACAAGCACTTACTGTACAGGACACACACACACACACACACACACACACACACACACGGGCAGTCTCGAATTTAAATCACAGCTCTTTTTTACATTCACTAATTCAGTCTCAGTGATCAGGACAAATAATAACATTTTATGGCTTGTGTTTTAAACTCATACGCACTGTATACAGTCAGAATGCAGCGACGCACACACACACACACACACACGCACACACACACACACACACACGGTTGCTCTGTATGTGAGTGTGAAGGCCCATAATATTACTATTAGGTTATTACAGTTTGACTGTATGTAATAACGTTAGTAATAACATTAGTAATAACAAACCAGGACTGCAATCCGAAGAGAAATAAAACACTAAAGCAATAAAACACACACAGCAATTAAACACACCTGTATTGCACGATGACATCAATAAATAAAAAGACAATCGTCCGGTAAACATGACATATACAATTAAACATGTGGTTTAAAGCTGCGGTAAGGAACTTTTCTTGGTTAAAAACGAACATAAATCAAATCAATTGTTGAACATGTACATAAAAAAATCAGTGTTCAAAACTTCATTCGTGACGTCCTTCGCCTTCGCGTGGTTTCGTCACGCGCGTTAACAGAAAGAAGACGAGCAGGATACTATATCACGTGTGTGGGGGCTGAGGAAGGTGGAGTGTTTGTAGCTTTTCCTTACAACAGTTGCTTAGAATTGAAACCGGTCATCTAGACGGCTGCTTTAATCTGGATCGTTCTAAACACAATCATCAGTCACATCTGGGGAATCAGCTGCTGTCAAAACCAAGGAACCTCGAACTAGAGAGAATGCAGTGAAAAGGGAACGCGACAGAGCCCATGCTGAAACCAGAATAAATATCAGCATGGCTTTTGAGACGTGGTGAAAGCTCCGAGATCTGAAGGGACTGAAGACTGACACAGACATGGCTTTTATTAGCTGAACATTTAAGACATTTCAGTGGCTCAGTATGTAACCAGCTAACATTAGCGCACGTGTTCGCTTGATTCAGCTAGGTATCGCGTTTCCCGTTTCAAACAGAGATGGCGATAGAGAGGCAAAAGTTCAGTACTGCAGCTTTAAGTTCAACAGAATTCAGCAGAATGTAAAAAATCACCTCAGCGCTTTGACTCACTCGTGTCTGAGGCAGAGTTCACGCTAGCAAGCGACAGGTTCCTGGTGAGTTTGCGTCTTGTGGGCAGGTCACGACTGTTAATAATCTCACTCGTCGCTTGTTATCGCGCCGTAAAAAAAGAAAGGCATATTTTTACATTTTTTGGGTTTTGCTAGATACCAGAATGTCCAGCGCACAAGGGCGTGTGTTTACTGTACACGTAGAGAACTACACACTCGGTGTTGTGTAACACACACACACACACACACACACACACGTATACAGATAAAGAGAGACCGAGAGTGCAGTAGCGGCGATTTCCTTTTCACAGAAGATCTGGAGTCCACGTGTGCAGTGTGGAATCTCAGTGGTAGCGTT
>NC_071266.1:26468458-26478458 GCF_023375685.1 Ictalurus furcatus
GGAAAAACAAAGGCACACAATGAAAGCAGATAATCCGTGCTGTCAATCTGGGAACTTTAACCGAATTAACATTTTGCGATCGCGTTATTCGAAGTGTAGAGGCGTGAGCGAAACTCCCTCCTGCTCTCGAAGCGATTCCTCCCACAGTACTTCCTGTTGTCCTTCAAAAGCTAAATAAACCCCAAACCAAATCCTAGTAGATGTAAGAGATCCTCCACGTAAATCAAAAGCCTCTGCACCGGCGCAGACGGCGAACGCGGGCTTTCACAGCCGGACACGGCGCGTCTCTAGCTACGCGACCCCGGTCGGCTACTAGGGAGCCGTCGAGGTCGGAGTTGAACGCTTCGTAAACGTAAAAACGTATCCTCCATGGAAGGAAGTCCGCTCACCGAGCCGTACCGAGGGCTCTGTGGACGCGGATCTCCCCCACACGAGCGCAGTTTCAGAACCGATACGTTCCTCAGATAAACTTAATAAATAAATACATTTTAAAAAAAGGATTCGTAGCGGAAACGCGACCTGTAGCCTGCGTACGGCCATTTCCTCCATCGGTTTTAATTTTATTTGAAATGACGGGTCGACTCGTCAAACACACAAACAACGTGCAATCCCTGGTGTGTACAGACCTGAACACATCATAACAGCACCGTGTGTGTGTGAGTGATCCTAGAATGATGAATCAAGTTCCACAGTGGTGTGATTACACGCTTGTGTGTGTGTGTGTGTGTGTGTGTGTGTGTGTGTGTGTGTGTGTGTGTGTACTGTGCAGGTCGGTGTGTCAAACAGAAGCAAACCCATGCAGTTTATATACCCATCTCCGCAGTACCCAAGACCAAGAGCAGGGGAGCCCCAACCACGCTATTACACAGAGAGGGAGAGAGGAAGAGAGATGAGCGCAGGCTGAGAAACAGTCACTCGCACACACACTCGCGCACACACACTCAAAATGGAGGGTATCTACTGTCACAAGTGATCACACGTCGATGTGAACGTGCGACGTTATAAATCTCGCACTCGTAATCGGACTTCGTGCAACGCGACAGCGGTTAACGTTTCACTCTTCTGAAAAGCCATCCCCCGCTGATGCTCCTCCCACTGACGAGATCGAGCGACAGCGCGGAGGCGGCGTCGCTTTTCACTCGCGCTCATCGTGTCACAAACGAAAGACTTGCTTTTCTATCCGGAACGGGATCTTCTCCGTACGTGACGAGCGGAAAAACAAACTTCGCAGATCAAACGATAAATAAAGCGGTCGTGGATTTGCACGGACTCCTAAAACGATTCGCCCGCTATTCAGTCGGACAGGAAATACCTCCACAGCCAGCAGGATAAAGACATAAAGAGAACGAAGAGCGGAGGGCGGGGGGAATGGGAGAGAGAAAGGATGGACAGAATGAAAAGAAAAGTAAATAGAAAGATGTCACCTGACTCAGAATGGAGGAAAGGAAAACGCTGATAAAAATAAGCTCTCTGACAACTCGGCACCTCTGAGAGCCGAAAACAAAATGAGGACGGACGTGAGGACGGACACAGAGGAGCGGGAGAGAAGACGTGAGAACGAGGGATGGACAGAGGAACGGCAGAAAAAACGAAGAAAAGATGTGAAAAGAGAGTCAGCATGGGGGAATACATAACCGAAATGAAACCCCGGTGGTGGTCCGACCTGCATCAGGAATCTCACAAGGAAAGTAAATACACCACTCGAGGAATTGAGAAAACACCGAAACCCGGTCTCCGCCGCCCTCCACTCACCGTCCTTCCACAGCTCACACACAAACTTATCAGTGGACTGGTTGAGCAGCGACGCCACGTTATCGTTCAGAGGGTCCATGTTCTTCATCAGCCATTCGTCAGCTTTGTAGTCCACCTGAGAACCAGACGTTTATTATTTGTTTATTTATTTATTTATTTATTTTGAACACGCTTTAACATCCAGTGGACGCGGGAGATCTGCTCAGACGCTCTTTCCACCCAGCGTACCTTTCCGGCGTAGTGGATGACGCAGAAGTCGGCCTCGTCCTTCAGTTTCTTGGGTTTGAAGAATTTGGGGTGTGTGCCCTGCTCCTGCAGAACCTTCTCCACAAAGCTCTTATCTGTGGCTTTGGGGAACCAGCACTCCTCATCCAGCAGGGCCAGGATACCCGGAGGACTCGCCTGCAGAACACCCACGCACGAGGGGGAGACACAAACACACACCACCTCAAGAACAAGACTATTCCAAGATGTCACTATGGAATTAGTGAACTTTTTTTTTCCCCCCATTTTTATTTTTCAAAGCCCGCTTTCACACCTACGGTCCGCTCCGAAACTATTGGAACGGCGAGGCCAATGCATTATTTTGTGCTGCACACCACAGACATTCGGGTTCGAGATCAAAGGACGGATACGAGACGAGACTTTAATTCCCTGGTATTTACACCTAGACGTGCAAAACCTTTTGTAATGGATTTTTAGGTCGAACAAAAGTATAGGAACAGATCGGTTCAACAGGTAATATTCAGTTGCTGAGAAGCTGGAGAATCGCTGACATCACCAAATTGATGTTTGTTTCTTTTTTTTTTTGTGCGTGTTGCTTTTCCAGGCTTTTAACCGTGGGCCTCTTTCCACTGCCACATGTTTCGGAGGGTATCTCCCTTCAGTCTCCTCTTCGGTTAAGGGTTAAAGTCTAGCGATTGACACGTTCCAATATTTTTGCTCACCTACAAATTCTGTGGTCGGATACAAGACGTGCTACGTTCTATGCCGTTTAACGCATCTGCATGTAAATACTAGGAAATTAATGCTGAAACTCTGGAATGTCTTCGGTAAATTAAAAAAGAAATAAAAAAATTAATTGGTCTCGCCGGTCTAATAGTTTCGGAGGGGACCGTATTAGTCTGTTTATATAAAAAAAAAAAAAAAAAAAAAAAAGAAGAAGACTGTCCGTGAAGGCGGAGTTTTTGCTGAGGGTTTAAGTGACTAGATTGTGGGAATAAACTAAACACTCCACTGATGTTTACAGTTTGACTAACAACTGGTCTGAAGTGATCTAGGATTGTTTATGGCAAATCTGGCAACCTTCCTAGTCAAAATAAATAATCAATCCGCAGTGGTGAATGAAACAGCGCCGGACGCGAGCGTCTAGCCGTGCGTAAACGGGGTCGAAGCGCTCGGGCTTCGGACTTACAGGCTTCTCGATGAGGTCGATGCAGGGCTGCAGGTCGAGGCCGAAGTCGATGAAGCTCCACTCGATGCCCTCGCGCTGGTACTCCTCCTGCTCCAGGATGAACATGGTGTGGTTGAAGAGCTGCTGCAGCTTCTCGTTGGTGTAGTTGATGCACAGCTGCTCGAAGGAGTTCAGCTGAAAAAAAGATGAAATAAAAAGAGAACTCTTTAGAACGCTCCGTCGCGCTTCCACAACACGGCCGCACCGGAAAGGATCCAGAACCCTCGTCAGTACCTCGAAGATCTCGAAGCCGGCGATGTCCAGGATGCCGATGAAGGACGCGCCCTGGCGCTTGGTCTTGTCCAGGGCTTTGTTGATGCGCATGACGAGCCAGCGGAACATCCTCTCGTACGTGGCTTTGGCCAGAGCCTCCACGGCGAACTCCGCCTGCTCCTGCGTCTGCGCCTTCTGCACGTAGTCCCGGCCCACCTTGATGCGGGGACTCAGGATGGCCCGGGTGAAGTCCGTCACGTTCATGCCCATCAGGTGGCACACCTTCTGCGCCGCTGGAGGGGAGAAAGAAGAAAAAAAAAGGGAAAAAAAAAAAAATACACAGACGGAGGGGAGAGTTAGTATTAAAGTCCCAAGATCACGACAGAGATGTGTATGAAACTCAAGTGGGCGGGGCTAATCTCATGTAAATCCTGTGTAAACAGAGAGCCACAGATTTAAATATACCCAAACAGAGTCGTTCGAATATGTGGCCACGCCCACTCTGAAGGTAATGCTGGGATTCTGAGATATATCACCTGTATCATCAGGCATGGAGGCTTGGTCCGAGTGACGCTCCTTCTTAAAGCTGATGTTCCCCAGCTGCAGGACAGAGGAGATGACACGCAGCAGACCTGCAACACACACACACACAGTTAGTATAGAGAATACATGACAAAATTCATTTACTGATTATGAAATATGATATTTTATACTCCTATTTTCCTTTTAGTAAAAGCCCCCTTGTAAAAAGTAAGTGTTAGCGAGTTTGATGTTAGTGGCTAAAATATTTTACGTGACAGAATGTCAGTACATGTTCAGCACATAGAGAGAAATTTGAAAAAAGGAAATTAAACCTATTTCCCCCCTCATTTAATATTTAAATACCGGAGGTTCATTTATACCTGATCAGATCGACCCCTTTATCATCATCTTAAAACGAGTGTATAATACAGGACAATATGATGCATTAATAATTTAATACACCTTTACAGAGTTCTAAGCGTGTGTGTGTGTGTGTGTGCGTTCCTCTCACCGATCTGCTCGTCCTCGGGGATGCTCATGATGCGCATGGCCTCCAGGGTCTCAGTGAACAGGTCTTTGTCCTGTTGTCCAGGGATGGTCACATTTCCGTTGGACAGGAAGCGATACTTGTTATAGCCCTCCAGACACAGTTCATCTACACACACACAAACACACACACACACGTCAGTTAGAAAAAACAAAAAAGTGTAAAATCTGATACTAGCTATGGCTCTTAGACTTCTAAAGACCGTCTAATCTTTGCCTTAAGAAGTTCTCGATCAGCTAAAACAGGCGAGTTTTTGGTTGGAGACGAAACCTGCAGGAAGAGAGATCTCGAGGAAGAGCAGTGGTGATCACTGATGTCCAAAATATGTATGTGTAATATGTAATATATATACACAGAGCCAAGAAAAAGTATGTGAACCTGTTGGAATTTCATGTTTTTCTGAATAAATTTGTCATAAAATGTGATCTGATCTTCATCTCGGTCAGGGGTATTGACAAATATAATGTGCCTAAAAGAATAACAAAATAAATTCTGACTCTCATGTCTTTATTGAACACACTCGTTCAACATTCAAAATGGCAGTGGAAAAAGTAAGTGAACCCTTAGAATTAATAACTGGTTGACCGCCCCCTTGGCAGCAATAACCTCAACCAGGCACTTCCTGTAGCTGTGGATCAGACCTGCACATGGTTCAGGAGGAATTTTAGCCCATTCTTCCTGCAGAACTGCTTTAGCTCCATCATATTCTTGGGACGTCTCATGTGTCTGGCTTTCTTCAAGTCATTCCATAGCATCTCTATTGGGTTGAGGTCTGGGCTCTGACTCCGCCCCTCCAAAAGGCGGATTTTGTTTTTCTGAACCCATTCTGTTGTGGACTTGCTCCGGTGTTTTGGGTCATTGTCCTGTCGCATCACCCAACTTCTACACAGTTTCAGCTGATGTACAGACATTCTCACATTATAATGAAGAATTGTCTGATATACTTGGGAGTTCATCTTCCCCTCAATGATTGCAAGCTGGCCAGGCCCTGATGCAGCAGACCAGGCCCAAATCATGATGTTTCCTCCTCCATACTTCACGGTTGGGATGATGTTTTCATGATGATATGCCGTGCCCTTTCTACACCAGATGTAGTGCTGTGTGCTTTTTCCAAATAGTTCAATCTTAGTTTCATCAGTCCACAAAACATTTTGCCCATACTGCTGTGGAGTGTCAATGTGCTCTTGTGCAAACTTCAGGTGTGCAGCAGTGTTCTCTTTAGTAAGCAGTGGCTTCCTTCGTGGTGTCCTGCCGTAGATACCCTGCTTGTTCAGTGTTTTGCGTATTGTAGACTCATGAACAGAGATGTTAGCCAGTTCCAATGATGCCTTCAAATCTCCGGCTGTCGTTCGGGGTTGTTTCTTTACATCATCGATGCGTCTACGTTGTGCTCTTGGTGCCATTTTGACTGGGCGCCCACTTCTTGGTAGAGTAGCAACAGTCCCAAAGTGTCTCCATTTATAGAATGTTTGCCTAACTGTAGACTGGTGAATTTCTAAAGTCTTTGAAATCACTTTGTGACCCTTACCAGCTTTATGTAAATAAACAATTCTTGATCGTAGCTCTTCTGAAAGCTCTTTTTGGCGAGGCATGGCTCACATAAGTGTGTGCTTCATGTGCAGAGCAAACTCCAAAAGTTTGAGGGGTTTAAAACCTGACTCCAATTAGCTTTTTTCAGGTCATTAACTCAAGGGTTCACATACTTTTTCCACAAGCACTATGAGGTTTTTTTGGTTGTTCTCAAAGACATGAGGGATCAGAATTTATTTTGTGTTATTATTTTAGACACATTATATTTGTCAATACCCCTGACTTAGATGAAGATCAGATCACATTTTATGACAAATTTATTCAGAAAAACATGAAATTCCAAAAGGTTCACATAGTTTTTCTTGCCACTGTGTATATAAACACACACACACACACCAAACTGTGTTCCCCAAAGAGTCTGCAGCCTCTGTTGAAAGCACATGGTTAAACACATCTGACTATTGAAATATCCAGCAGGGGGCGCTAGTTAACGACAGAAAGGGATTTTGTGACGTGGACACAGTTGCTTGCTCATTTTGCAGTAAAATCTCATTTCATTAAACTCCTGTTTCATGGCATTAAATGCACAAATAAACGGATAACAAAAAAAAAGAAAAAGTATGACGTCACTGCTTAATAGATAAAAGTCATAATCACTGACGTTGCTGTGGTACAAGAGGAATAAAACGCTCCAGGATCTACTATTACAGGAAAATACTCGACTCGGGGTAGTAACAGTGACCCGTCTCATCGTTGAGTATTTTCCCATAACAGCATGCCACGGAGACGTTCACTCCATGTTCGTCTGAAGGACTGTGGGCTTCTGGAAGGAAACTCACTGCGTAGTTTGTCGCCAGCTCCGGTGAGCATGTAGTAGAAAATGTGGAAGGTTCTCTCCTCCCTGGCCTGGCGGATGGCGCGGGATTTCTCCAGCAGGTCTGAGAGAGCGCTGGTTAAGGAACGTAACCTCGCGTGCATCCGACAGCTTCACGTGGCCACGTCCACTAGGGGGCGAGCCTGAGCCGAAACGACTAGCGATTTCGGAGCAACTGTTTGGGCACACGTTTGTCGAGACTTTTTTTTCGAGACTCAAAAACCGTACTCGAGTACAGGGTTCGAGACACAGCTACAGTTTATCCAGTCTGCTGCCGACGGCTTCCTGCAAAGCAAGGGCGTGCAAACTTTTGTGCTCAGCTGCAGGCATGAAATTTTTTTATGGTTATTATAAGAAGTAATGTTCTTCCAAAATAACTAAATAAATAAATAAATCAGACCTGCTGCTGCTTGAGCAGCATTTCATTTTGAATCTTTCTGACTGGGCGTGGCCTAATATTTTAATGAACACACCTGCTAGGCTAGCTTTGCCTCGCTATTCTGTTCAGACGGGGGAACAACAAAAAAACAAACAAACACACACACAACTATGGTTTTGACAAATGCTGTGATGGCATTCTATCAGCTTTACAACTGGCCAGGATGAAGCTCCACCCAAGATTAGCCACGCCCACTTTACACAATCAGGGCCTCTATGTGGACTTCCGCACATCACTAACGATTTCGACTGATGAGAACGCGATTAGCGGAGGAGGGTAAAAAACGACGTGAAGCAGTGAAAGGATACAGGTCTCGATGTTGGCGCCGACGATGTAACCGTTAACGTCGAAGTTGATTCTGATGAATTTCCCCTGGAAAAGGAAAACAGGAACAGGAAACACACATCTTCAGATCAAAGAACAAAGCGAAACACACAGCCGTGTTAAACCGGGTCACAGTGAGGCTCTTACGAATCTCGACGAGTTGTCGTTCTTGACCGTTTTGGCGTTTCCGAAGGCCTCGAGGATGGGGTTAGCCTGCAGGAGCTGCTTCTCAAGCTCCCCCTAGAGGTCACACACACACAGCCAATACACACACACACACACACACACACACACACACACACACACACACACTCAGCATGGTGACGATATAAAACAGTGATGCACCAACATCCCAAACCTGACAGAGCAGAGTGGGGGAGGAATCTGCACGACTCACCGTGGCTTAGCATCTCATCGACTGCCTATGATTAGCGTAGGAAAAGCGCAAATACACACACACACAGCAGCACACACACACACACACACACACTCACTCACTCATTCTCTCTCACACACACACAAAGCAGTTCCCAGTGTTAACCCGAGCACAAGAAACCCCAACACCTCAGAGAAACCTATGACCTCATGCACAGCTGGATCACCTAAACCAATCCCATATTAGATTAGATCCGGGTTAACGCGAATCCGACTGGGGGTCCCAGGTGAACATCACAAACACATTCGCTACACCATACATTCTTAAACCCGTTCTTCTACAGGCGCCTGGCGAACCTCCCATAACCGAACCTCCCATAACCGAACCTCCCATAACCGAACCTCCCATAACCGCGACAAACTCGTTCCTGCCATTTACAAAGCGATGACGTAATCTGATCACGGGGAAAAACACCAGGTTTGCACGAATCAGACTTTAATCAGATTACGTTCGGACTACGCGACACACCTGCTTCATTCAGATTACGAAGGACAATACCAGGTAGGGTCAGGCTCCGTCTCGATCGCGTTCATGTGCAGACGGATGCAGACAGACCGAAGAGATCCGATTAAATGGTATACATGCACCGAGTAATCCGATTACTCCTCCCGAGCTGAACCCAGGTGCTTCCAGCGGCGGTCTGGAAATATGACATCATCATGATGGAGGGCTGTAATCGGATATAAACTGCCACCGTATCTACCTGCATAATCGGATAACTTCTGAAAGCGTGCGCGTAAACAACAGCTTGTTGTTATGGTAACAAGAACAGCCCTAGCATATTGTCTACTTCAAATACATAGTGTGTAGCACTCTAAATAAATAAATACGCCGCGAAGCCAGATCAACTCACCGCTTCCTCCTGCATCTACGACGATAACCGGCTGTACGATACACTACATCGCAATATCGGATCCGTACAATGCCGTTACCATGGGTACGACAAAACATTTTCTACGTTTGTTGTTTAGCAGCTGTAATTAATCATACTAACGTGACAGGAGCTCCGGAGGAATTAACGCTGGCAAACTACAAGCGTGTTTGTGTTTAAATAAACAGAACTCGTGTTTCAATACTCTTCAACAACGCGGCACTTCGTTCCGTTACGTTTACTGCATCTGGGCGGAGCTATAACGTGCTCGGTTAGCTTAGACGTTATAGGAAGCGGCGACTTTGTTGCGTTTCGGTGCGACTTTAAAACAAAACACACGCCTCCCAATTTCTGCTTTT
This sequence comes from Ictalurus furcatus, assembly GCF_023375685.1. Classification (NCBI taxonomy): domain Eukaryota; kingdom Metazoa; phylum Chordata; class Actinopteri; order Siluriformes; family Ictaluridae; genus Ictalurus; species Ictalurus furcatus. Next base: position 26,477,779 of record NC_071266.1, read on the forward strand.
GTACGTCCTTAATAACAAACCACAACACACACACACACACACACACACACACACAGACGCAGAGCAAGCACACGCACGCACATCAGACACAGCACAGCGGCTGATCCCAAACCCGAACCCACACACGGACAACAAACATGAAGACGGAGGCCATTCAGACAGACCGGATCGTTCCGGTTTTGAGTAGATGTGTGTGTGGGGTTTTTCGGTCTTATTAACGTTTAGACAGAGAAAGGGACATTGAGCGTTCCACAACATTATATGTAACTATAAATGGATAAAAAGTATGCCGTGTTATTCTTGAATTAATTTAAAATGAAAGGAGTAGTAAACCACTTCCTGTGTTTTATCATGCAGTTATTGGGAAAGTCAACGTCGCGGCAGCTGATTGGACGTTGGCGGGTCGGGCGGGTTCTCCGTGTGTCTGGGTTATTGTGTGTGTGCAGTGAGGGGGTGTGTGTGTGTGCGTGTGGTGAGGGGTTGGGGAAGATAGCGTGGTTTGTTAGTGAACTGGAGTGAGACAGGAACACTAGTGTGAACAGTGTGTGAGCAGCATGATGGAGTTAGTGAGAAGGTCAACTGCGTCTCTAACCAGGGCTGGGTTTCCCCCCCTCGCTGCTGATTAACTACAAAAATAAATAAATAAAATAAAACACAGCGTGGAACTCCGGCTCTCGTCT
>NC_071266.1:26480958-26493458 GCF_023375685.1 Ictalurus furcatus
GGAGAGAGTTAGACAGAGAAACAGTCAGGGAGACAGGCAGACAGAGAGTGAGACTCAGACAGACAGAGTGAGAGAGTCAGACAGACAGTCAGACAGAGACAGTCAGAGAGAGAGAGAGAGCGAGTCAGACAGACAGACAGAGAGTCAGACAGACAGAGAGTCAGACAGAGAGTCAGACAGAGAGTCAGACAGAGAGTCAGACAGAGAGTCAGACAGAGAGAGTGAGAGAGTCAGACAGACAGTCAGACAGAGACAGTCAGAGAGAGAGAGAGAGCGAGTCAGACAGACAGACAGAGAGTCAGACAGAGAGTCAGACAGACAGAGAGTCAGACAGAGAGTCAGACAGAGAGTCAGACAGACAGAGAGTCAGACAGAGAGTCAGACAGACAGAGAGTCAGACAGACAGAGAGATCTAACCTGGTCTTTCTTGGTCTTGTGAGAAGAAGCCACATGGGCCAGATACTGAATGACCTTCTTGGTGTTCTCTGTTTTCCCAGCTCCAGACTCGCCCCTGATCACACACACACACACACACACACACACACACACACGGTATTGAATTGTGTACATTCTGCAGCAAAGCTGTGGCTGTGGGTGCTGAGGCGTCTCACTCACGTGCACAGGATGGACTGATCCTCACGGTCTGGAAGAGAAGAAGAAGAAGGTGGTTAGCTTTGTGTTTCAGTGTGACTGTATCTACTCTACACAAGCCTCGCTAACAGGAAGTGCTCACCCCACACACAGGAAGCAGGATATTTTGGACGTCTCAGAAGGCTAACATCCCGAGAACACGTCGGGGGAGTGTGTGTGTGTGTGTGTGTGTGTGTGTGTGTGTGTGTGTGTGAGAGAGAGAGTGAAAGCGCGCGCTACACACTCACCCTGCATCATGCTCCTGTACGCTGTGTCTGTGATGGCGTAGATGTGCGGCGGCATCTCATGCCTCTTCTTTCCCTTGTACATTTCCACAATCTCCTCCGAGTAGATGGGCAGGTTCTTATAGGGGTTGATCACCACGCAGAACAGCCCGGAGTACGTCTACACACACACACACACACACACACCTGTAGAACTATCTTCAGGAATCATGAGAAGATACTCATGTCATATCACCCCACCCCCGCCTCTAACCCCTCTACGTTTACTTCGAAGCATGATCTTAATTATTCTAACAATGCTATAATCCTACACTTAATCTACAAAATTGTGAAATGGTTAAAACCTTTTTTAAAATATATTTTCTTTTTACTTTTCAATTTTCATATTCCATACATTTAATTTTTAAATAAAAATGTAAAAAAAAAATCGAATAAATAAAATATTATATATATATATTTATTTTTTTCCCTCTTACTTATTTTTCAGAATGAAATATTAAATCGTTCCTATAGAAGGATGACGCACTCACAACCCGGGGGTTGAGACGACGTCCTGCAGGAGGAAGTGCAGAACGCCATGACTGAACCAAATGCTCACGGTTCCACATGGAGCACGGAATAAAGGACCGAGGTGCACCGCTACACAGTGCTCCGGTTCTCCTTCTCCCATCCTTGTCAGTTTGATTTGGTAAACCGGAGCGTGTCTGGAGAGCCGGGGGGGGGTGGAGTGACGGGGGGGGGGGGGGGGATTGTGAAGAGTGACCGGGGCGGAGCAGCGACAGACCAGGAGCCCGGGATCATGACCCGTTTATTATAACTATGCTCAACATCTCATGATCTCACTGTGTACAGCCTAAAAACCAGGAGTGGGGTATGTTTGCGGCCTGGAACCTCTCACACACACTCTCTCTCTCACACACACACACTCCTTTTTCGCTCTCCGTCTCTGTAGAGATGTTTCTCCTCCTCCTCCCTGCTCTATATTGTTCCCTGGAGTTTCCTGTTTACTGCTGAACTCTAAACATGGAGAACACATCCTCCCTCCCACAGAGAGAGTGTGTGTGTGTGTGTGGTCAGTTAGAAGCGTTCTGGGATGGGTGATTAGGACAGTGTGCAGGGAGACGCAGGACTGGATGGAGTCCAGGCAACCACGAGCTGATCCGATACACGGCTAATCTCTTCCAGCAGCTGCACACGCTCTCTAACTTCATCTCTCTTTCTCTCTCTCTTTCTCTCTCTCACACACACACACACACACACACACACACACCCCTCATTCTCTCTCCATCCAGAAAACTGTCTGCTGCAGCAAGAACAAATGATTTCAGAGTCTAAGCCCTGAGTATCACCCCCCTGTAGTCGGTGCTATTGGGTGGCCAGGTTAGATCGTTTAGGATAAACGGCGCGTGGCGTTGCTTAAGCACGGCGTTTTTTCTTTCAGCGCGGGAAAAATAAAATGCTCTGTATATCGTGTTTAAATTCCCGTGACCGCCGAGTGAGGTATCTTCCATCTTCAGCTCCGCTGATTAAAAACACCTCACAGCGTGGAGGATATAACGGACTTACGTAGATGAGGCCGGAGTAGTAGCGCTCCTTCAGGTTGTGCAGCACGGACGCTTCGTTCAGGCACGTGAGCTCGGCCATGTCCTCCACCTTGTTGAACTTGGGCGGGTTCATCTTCTGGACGTCGTCCTTGTTGATGCGGATCTTCTTGCCCGTGTCGGCGAGCTCCACCACCACCTCGTCGCCGTGCTCCTCCCTGAGCGAGCCGGCCTCGAAGCCCAGCCGCTCCGACGGAACCCAGACCAGCTTCTTGGAGGCCCAGTCGGCCTGCGCCAGCGGGTTGTTCACGACCGAGCGGTCCACGTACAGGTACTTATCTGCAGCCGACATGGTTGCTGAGGGGAAACCAGATCAAGAAAGATGAAGTTAGACAAAGGGCTAGAAGAACCAGGGCAGCTTGAACCGTTATTACATTTAGAAATGCATAGAAATATATCAGAATGAAGACAACACAAAACTGTGCCCAAAAAATAAATAAATAAATAAAATCTCCATATAGAATCTGTATCTTCTAGAAGTCAAAGAGAAGCATCGTAACGATCAACGCCGATTCTCACAGCTGTGGAGAAACATCAGTGCTGTCCGGGTTTATTTTTAACGCATCACTGTGCACACTGAAAGCTCGTGCAGCCTCGCCCTCGATAATAACCCGGTGAAAGAGACCGAGACGCTCCACCGACACACGCCGTGCACGCCCGTCCCAAACCCCCCGCGGAAATCACACACATCGCAGCTCAGAACACGGACCTCGGGGTAATATTGCTCGAATCGGCGTGAGGAAGGAGTCGATAACGTCCTGATTAAGTGCCTTAGTCTGGATGTCGAGGGACTACACCGCAGCGGCAGCACGCAAGGCTCGATGCACGCTGGTAAAACCAGCTCTACGGGTTAGAGCGTTACAAAAAAAAACAACACGCCACGGAGTACTCTGAAGTGACCTCGTCTCTCATTGGATAATATTAATGCCAGGGTGAAAGGTGGAGAGATGTTGGTCCGACTCCAAAACGTTTGCAACATCTCTTTCTGGGAAAAACACAAAAGCCTGTAAAACGTTAGATCTTACACAGGACTTCAGGAATGCACAGTTCAGGATGTGTGTGTGTGGGGAAGGGTTTGCTTGCTCTCCGACCAATCAGAGTCCTTTTCTGGTCTCCGATCAGGGACCAGACTCGTTCCTCTGGGAGAAGGCTCTCTCTCTCTCTCTCCTTTTGTCATTTGGATAAATTGCCTTGTTGATCGCACGCGTGCCAAAACGACTTTTAAACAATCCCGGCCTCTTTTCAAGCAGCGTGTCGGCGCACCCGCAGGCGTGAAAGCGAGATCGGGTGCTGGATGGAACCGTACGCGATTGAACAGTGCGCTCAGGACAACGCTGCGCCGACACACTCGTCACCTCGGGAGCAGAAACGTGGTTAGAACGACCTCGTCGCTACAAGCCCTGACACGACCCAGAAGGCCTCTCTGCCTTTCCCATGCTCGAGTGTTCCTTCCTGAGAAGCGCTAACCGAGGCAGAGGTGACTCGACAGGTTTTCAGCAGGAACGGAGGCTCTTTGAGAAAAGCCTGCGGCTTTCAAAAAAGGAAAGCGATTACGACCCGAGCCGAGCTCCGGCTTTCACTCCTCACGCCATCAGCATTCCCGCTCGGCATGAGGCTAACACACTCCTGCTGCTACAAACACGCTAAAGCTAGCACAAACAGCAGCTGGTTTCTTTCAGCAAAGCCTGCTACACGTTCAGCTAGAATGTGAAAAATCCCCAAGTGAAGGGAGAGAAATCTTTACTTTAAGTACCTAGTGGTTTCGTGAGCTTTTATCACTGTTTCAAGACAACATTTGTAACGGATTATAAATAAATAAGTAAATAAATAAATAATTGACTGCCTTTTAGGCCACATATTAGCCCTGAAGCTATGAGCAACATCCGACTGAACGACAACGCAGGTTTCTATCCTGGTTTAATCCGGACAGGAGATTCTGTTCCTTCCTCCCTAATTTTTAACTTTACCTCAGATCTGATCAATAATGTGATTATCGTGTTTAGTAATCTGATTATCGACCAACTTCTGAGGGGTTTTTTTTGTCTATAACGAGAGTCGCTTCGCCTCAAGTAGCAACGCTGCTAGTTGAACCATCATTCCCAGGAGCGCTACTATCGCTACCAGCATCTTTCTAACATACTGTACACAGTCTACGTTTTTATTCGAGTTATATATCGTGATGGGTTGAAGCCTGAGTGACTCGAGGAGTTTTTATGGTTGCAGACTGTGCATAATGCTATGCAAATGAAAGCTGTAGTAACTCCTGTAATCAGCCGTCAGAACAATCCAGTTAACCTGCAAGCTGTAAATCATCTTTCAGCCCGGACCTAGCTCGGGACTACGGAGTCATGTTGGAGCGTGCATGTGCGTGTGTGTGTGTGTGAGAAAATACAATCCAAACGGAGATGTTCACCATATCGCATGAACACACACACACACACAAACACACCAAGAGCCAAGACAGCAGGACTTTTCTTCTCACGACACCCTCCTCCCCAGACACACACACAGAGTCTCTAAACACTGACCCCCACAGCTGACTCCCATCACCACTCTTCCTGTATTCCAAGTTTGTGGAGCCCTAAAATTAGCCCCCCCCACTTTCCTCCGACAGCCCCTCTCCTCAACCGCTGAAATGATAAACTCTCCGTTTATTCCGACTGCCAGGGTCACATTCCGGTCATACTCTCGCCTTATCAAGAGAGAAGAGATAAACAACAGTTCCTCGCTTGTTTTCGAACCTCTCTCACGTCTGCCCATCGTGACCCCGCTTCTCTCACCATCAACCACTACGTTTACACGGACAGCGGTGATCTAATTATTGATCTTATTCTGAATAAGACGTATAGTCTTCTGATTAAGGTGTTTACATGAGTCGCTTTTAGAATATTCCTTTCATGTTCCTGTGTTACAAGTTATAGAACATGGATGGATTAACGTCACACGTCATTACGTCCCCACGTCACACCTTCAGAATTTCACGTATCAGCATACAGTTGGTCTTCGTTATGGAACCGTATACAGTTTTGGGTGTTTCATTTTTAATTTTACGAAAGCTTCAAGTGCGGTTAATTATTTGTCATGCTGTACGTGCAAATAGACGACTGCTTGAAGCCGCGGACTGCGTCCCAAACCGCGTACTTGCCGTCTATATAGTATACAGATACACATGTATTTCTCCTACTACATAGCAGGCAAGTACGTGGTTTGGGACGCAGCCGTGCTCTCTTGTTTACCGTAAAACGGTTGATCACTGCCGTGTGTGTACGTGTCCTGTCTCACAACGCGGTGAAAACTCACACAACGTTAATGGTGTGATTAAGGTGTGTACATGTCTGTAACGCACGTCGATAATGCGACTAAAACAGGAATACTCCACACGTCTTATTCCATCTGTGTTCACTTCGAGTATGACTTTAATCAGATTAAGGTCATCAATAATCTCTGTTTACGTGCTAGTTTCTTAATCAGAGTATCGTCTTAATCGGGTTCATATCGGATTATCGTTGTCCGTGTAAACTTCCTGAATGGAAATCGGGGTTGAGCTCAAAGCTAATAAGACGGAATTTTTAACAAAAGGTCTTTGAGCGGATTATATTGGACGCAAGCAGTGGTTGTAAGAAAATCACACAATGGTATGAAGAAGAAGAAGAAGAAGAAGAACAGTCATGTCAGTTGATCACACGATCTCGATTTCATCTGCTGATGTTTTCCCTGCACCACATCACCAGCGACTGAGGATATGGAAACATAGCCGTGGGTGTAGTAAACACGAACCAGGTGGAGATTATTTCCCCAAAACGCCTTTGAAGAAGAAGCTACAAGTAGACAGAGTGAGAGCACACTGTCTCACACACACTATTACACAACAGGACAGACGACAGAACCGTACGGTCTGTTGGGGGGTTGGAATGAAAACGTGTTCCTTCTTGTAGCAGGAAACTGTGTACACGTGTGTATAATAGTTTTGCTCCCCGTCACTCTCTTTATTCCGTCGACGAGACCTCATGATATAACGCACTGCTCCTGATCTTCAACCCAAAGCACGTGCTCTCTGAGCGCACTGCCCTCTGACCGGTCCGGTCTACAACGAGCTAACGAGTCGGCTGGATCAGGACCCGGACACTTCACAGAAGAATGCTAACATTGCTAACGGTGACTAAAGTGTAACAGCTGGCACGATCCGCTTACCAGAACCTTACATTCGCCATTAGTGTCAGGAGGATGTGATGCACAAGTGCTGCCTTTAAATACCCAGTTCCATGATGAACTCGTGGCTCGGGGACTCGAGGGAGCTGTTTAGCTACAAATGAAACGTATAACCCTACACCATCCCCAACCCCCCCCTCACACCTTATGTTCTCTTTCTCTCAGTCGAGACAAGATTTCCGCTCAAAGTTTTCAGTTCTGCTCTCGAGTCACGAGGCTAACGCTACTAACGCCTCAGTTTAAATCAGTCCCACTGGGAGACTCCCATGAGAATCACCGCTTCACTAATTTTAGCGGTCCATTTCTCCACCATCTCAAGTACTGGTGGACTACATCCGAGAGGAAACGCTACAGCCCACAAGTCTGAGACGGCGAACAACGACGTGCGGGTTCCGCAATGCTAAACCTCTTGCTAAAGGCGACAGGAGCTTCAAACTCCACCCCCCCCCCACTGACTCACCTCCTTTCCCAATTTAAAACAACAATCCACTAGTGTTTGTTTTTCGTTTTGTTTTTAATTAAACTGTAAATTTCCGGATCACCACTTTGAAGTCGTAGAACTACAAACAATTAGAGAAAGCATACCGGAACGCTAAAACGGCCGTGAAGATCTAAAACTGTACAGCTACTAGAACGTTATAGAAACGCTCCCTCTACTTGTGCGAAGTCCTCGTGAGAACTTCTAGATGGACGTATACACAGTTTGAGAGGAATTGCCAGAACTCAGAACGTGAGAAAGGACTCGCGATGGAGAGAACTTTCCAGAACGTTGTTAACTAAAAGACCTAAACCTCCCGAACTGTACAGCCATCGGAACCTTCTGGAGAACTCCCTTCAGTCGGGTTACGTTCCAAACTTCTACAATTACAGAGAACACTCCAGAACGTCTCGGAGGTTTTTACGACTATAGATACTAGATGGGACAGAGGGGAAAATTCCAGAACGTCGCCGAATCTGGTGGGAAATTCCCCTCGAGTCGTTCCACAAGTGTCCAGAACATTCTCGACCTCCGGACTCCCTGAGCGCTCCAAAGTTCTTCCTTGAGGAACAAGGAAGTCGTCAGATACGAGCCAATCTGGAAACCGGTTGGGTCAAATGGGTCATTATTTTTATTATTTTTTTTAATCAGATGGGAGTGGCACATCAAACAAAACTACACACACCCACACCCACACACACACACACACACACACACACACACACACACACACCTCTCAGGCCAAATACAGAACAGTTCATGCAGACTGCAGTGCGAGAGGTAATAAAAACAGCTATAAGCTCTAACCTGGAATCGTATAATCTCCGGGTTCAGATGGACGGGTGGGGGATAAGGTGGTGCAATAAAGTAAAACGGCACACCTTTTTTTATTTTAAAGAGAGGTCAAAGGACACTTTTAGAACCAAGCTCTGGTCTGATCTACAGAGTTGATGTAGCTACAGTACACTCTGCATAACGACAAGACACTGCAGGCCTTCATACACGATTTCCAGATTTATTTTCCACACAGACCCGACCTACATACCATTACATATACTCCAGATCGGACCCGTATCCGATCCCCGCCGCAAAATATATACCTGGTGCTACCCCCAGTAGCTGCCCGGCAGTTTTTCCTAAGGTTTTATCCCAGCACAGATAGCAAACACAAACGGATTTATTTCAGCCTCCAGGATTCACGCGTGTCGCCGCATAACGATGAACGACTAGGGCGGGGCGACATGACAAAAAGACATATCACGGTACTCGACGGCGGTCCTACGATACGCACCACGATATATAATCTAGCTAACAAAAAGTCCGCAGAACAGTAGTAAAATAAACAAACAAACGGTTAAACTGACTTTGATGACGCTTTTATTTTTTTGTTCACGTTTACAAAAGATCAAGGGTTTTGTTTTTTTTTACGTTTTCTGAATCCTGTCAAATCAACAGCATCCGTTCAGTACCACTTCATTTGTACTTATTAAAAACACACAGAAACGTCATCATACCAACGATAATTCTGAAAAATGTATCGTGTTATCATGTATCACCATACGGATATTAAACCGATATATCGCCCCGTCCTATTAACGATCACAATAACTTCAGGATTAACAGCGGGGGAAAACCACACACGTCACATCATCACGTATCCGACACGTGTCGAATTTTAGGGCCTCGTTGGAGCGCGGCCCGTATCGGACGTGGAAGAAACCGGGACCAAGTCGTTCACACGTATGCGACGAGATCTTTGGAAAACAAGGTAAAAGTGTCCGGAGAGGCAGGAAGAGAGTGTCCTGTCCTCACACAGTCATGACACAGTTAAATCAGTCACACTGGAGGACTCCTGGGAGCCGCACGGCTAATTTTAGCCGTCCATTTCTCCTCTGACAGAATACTGAACTAAATCGGAGAGGAAACGCTACACGATCGTGAACGCCCTCGATAGAACAGCAGAGATCCTGAGCTTTTCTAACGTGAACACGTCCCCCTCCCCCACATCCCCCCGTGAATATACCCTGAGGAATCAGATAACATGACTGATTGTAGCCTGACGCACACATTAGCGCTGAAGCGGAGTGCCGGACGGCGTCGTTTCATATCCAGGACTCCGGCGCGGTTGCCGAGAGACGGCCAGTGACCCGTGACCACCTTCTGCTCTCAGAGGAACAGCAGTAGCAGAAGGAAGGCCAGGTATTTCACCGCTCTGATTAAAACCACTTGATCATGAAAAGCCTGACTTCACTCCCTCACACGTTCCTGGGCTTTTTGTTGTTTTTTTTGTTCCCTTCTCCTCCTCCGATCCACGCTGCGTTCATTCCATTCCAGTCCAGCGCGCCTCTCTCTCTCTCTCTCTCTCTCTCTCTCTCTCTCAAAAAAAAGGCAATAAAGCTGATGGATGGATCGTGGACTGGAGTGGAGAGGACTATAAAAGGCCAAATATGAGCATCGGTGCAGAAAAGAGGGCCGAGCAGCTGTGGGAATGACGTCTCGCTCCGACGCTGGGGGTTAAAAAGTGCTTTCTTTAAAATATCACTTTTTTTCCCTTAACTTTTTCTCTCTTTAGGGTTTTTCTCCTCCCCTTTTTCTCTCTCTTGAGGGTTTTTCTCCTCCCCTTTTTCTCTCTTGAGGGTTTTTCTCCTCCCCCTTTTCTCTCTTGAGGGTTTTTCTCCTCCCCCTTTTTCTCTCTTGAGGGTTTTTCTCCTCCCCCTTTTTCTCTAGGGTTTTTTTTCCTCCCCTTTTTCTTTCGGGGTTTTTTCCCTCCCCCTTTTCTCTCTTTAGGGTTTTTCCTCCTCCCCTTTTTCTTTCTTTAGGGTTTTCCTCCTCCCCTTTTTCTTTCTTTAGGATTTTTTCCCCTCCCCTTTGTCTTTCTTTAGGGTTTTTTCCTCCCCTTTTTCTTTCTTTAGGATTTTTTCCCCTCCCCTTTGTCTTTCTTTAGGGTTTTTTCCTCCCCTTTTCTTTCTTTAGGATTTTTTTCCCTCCCCTTTGTCTTTCTTTAGGGTTTTTTCCTCCCCTTTTCTTTTTTTCTTTAGGGTTTTTTCCTCCCCTTTTCTTTTTTTCTTTAGGGTTTTTTTCCACTGATATTATAGTCACTGAAGGAGAGAGTCTACCCGTCACTACTAGTCAACAACACTACCTGCATCTCTAACGTCCTCCACAGATTTCATATCCAAACCTGAAGTAGGCGTGGCTTAAAAACAGCTTTGTTTTTTTTTTAAAAACAAAAACAAACTAGCTCTAAGGAACCCTGAGGGAAAATCCCCAGATGCAGAAACGCCAGCAGTGTCAGCCTGGTGTGTCGATTCAGTTCCTCATCACCCCAGAGATTTCTGGTAATCCCGCTCACACAGCTTCGTTTGTTTTTTTCTATCCGCTCGCGACACTTTTACAATAAACAAATAAACACAAACACTATCCAAAAAAAATTTAAAGAAAAAAAAAAAAGTCACAGGAATATTTAAGATGTCTCACACTCTAACTAAACGCATATCATTTACAGCTAGCTTTATTTAGTTTTTTGTTTTTTTACATCTATTTTAGAATTACATTAAAAATAAACAAGCAGGTGTCCTAGAAGGGATGGAACATTAATAGTTCATGTGCAGAGTTCACAAAGCCTGTATGTTATACATATCCTACACAGTGAGCGGATACAGTAGATGGAAGGGGTTTCAGATCAGAAATCACATCAGAAATGTGAAATAAAGCTAAAGCGACCAAGACCAAATTATCCCTCCACCTCCTCATGATGTAGTATTGTTAATCTTCTTCTTATTATTTCTTTTTGCCGACAGTGATTCTTCTCACCTGTGTTAATTCGGCATCACGGCTACGGCTCACGAACACTCGACCACCTTTACCAATTCTCGCTTAAATCGCTTTAATCTTATCGTCCAATCGGAACGCAGTGGTTCATTCGCAGTGGGTGTCAGTGTGGCGACTGCGGCTCCTCACCCTGACACCTGAACACTGCCCTCGTTTAACCACATACACACTTCCCCTCCCTCTCTCTCTCTCTCTCTCTCTCTCACTCTCTCTCAACACACACACACACACACACACACACACACACACACACACACTCCATCCTGTACCACTGATGGTCAGATAGAGCAGGACACGGTGGCAGATGAGCACACAGAGGACATCCTGCTTCGCCGAACAGAGCCGTGAAGCTGTCGAGCACGCGAGAGGTTCATAAAAGGATAAAAAGGAAGTGACAGACAGAGAAAGCTATTTTGTCGTTTGCAAATTTTGGTGCAGGAGGGGAAAAAAAAAAAGAAAAAAAAAAAAAAAAAAGAATGTAACGTCTTCCTGAGGAGACTTAAAACCAGGCTATGAACGGAGGCTGAACGAGACACGACGCCAGTCCTTCAGCGTAGAAGCACCGATACGACGAGAGGAACAGGACAGCTGTGTGAGGCATAATCCTCATCGGGCAGAAAGCCTCCGTCAGGCCTGTGTGTGTGTGTGTATGCATGCAAATAATGACACAAATTCACTACACATTTCACTATTACACTACAGAATTGCATTTCTAAATAACCGTTTTTTTCCTCAAATATAAAAAGTTCAAAAGCCACACCACATAATAATAATAATAATAATAATAATAATAATAATAATAATAATAATACTCTCACGATATCCACATTAACGTTTAAATAAATAAAGTTTTTATCAAAGTGTGCAGTTGATTAGATGTTAAATTTGAGTCCAATCTAAAGTGATTAATATTACATGAGCAGTTTCCCGTCCTGGTGAAACGCTTTTCTGTATAAAAGGCAACACTTCTGTTCCGCTGGCAGTTTGTTAGCAACGTTGTCACCGTCATAAACCCCGTGTTGTGTAGAAACGTCTGAGAATCATACGAGGATTCTGCCACATCTGTAACGTAGATAAGGTTTATAGCTTCCTTATCTACATTACATTACTTTAACCCTTTAACCCCTGCGGAGGGCTTTAAGAGCAGCAGGGGTCACGTGCATATAAAACCCCCCGTTCACGTCCAGACAGGTAGCGTCTGGTTCAATAGTGTTTGCACAGATAAAGCTGGTCCAACAGTAATACAGCAGCCCGAGGGCTCGTGAAGACACAGCGTCAGTGTCTGTATTAGAGGCCTTGGTTTCTCCCTCTCTCTCTTTTTTTTTTTTAATGGCTGGGAAAGAATGCAGGCCGAGTGGTTTTTCATTCGCCTTTTCACTCGTCTCTGCGGTGCCACGTCTCGGCACGTCTGAGCCCCACCTCGCAGGCACGAACGCACACCTACCCATTCTGTCGTTTCAGGGTCAGACCACTGCGACGTAAACAAGCGTATAATTAAATCCACGA
>NC_071266.1:26498458-26508458 GCF_023375685.1 Ictalurus furcatus
CCCTACAAACATTCACCCACTCGAACCAGATATCATAATATCTCCACCATCTAGATCTATAAATAATAGAAAAAGAAAGAAGGAAGTAATAAAGAGGGGAGAGAAAGAGAAGAGGAGGCCCTAATGGAACCCTAAAGTAATGGCATCTTGTATATTAAAATAAATAAATAAACAGGCGAAGAGTTCTCATGTGTCTACGGTGGATGATGCGCTGCAGTGGACGAGCTGCATTACTGGAAGATCTGGACTGCACCATTTATTGGTCATTTCTCTGCCAGTGTCGCCTTTTATTTAAAAAGTTTAGCGGGCGTCACTAAATGTAAATCCGCTGTGCAGACAGCGTGCTTCGTGATATACGCTGACCGGCACTGTTCCTGTTAGTACGTAGAAAAAAAACGGCGTTACCGAAACGTTTGCGAATCTGATAGACCTTAGTTCAGCTCGACCTACGAAAACATTTCAAACACAAGTGTGCTGAAAGAAAGATCGATACACGAGGCTCAGTGGCTCGTCTACGCCGTGTCTCGTTACGCTAACTACATCCCGCGTGGACTATCTTGGCGCCGTGTTCTGAGAGGTCTGACTCACGCTGGCCTCGAGTGTTTGTGAACATGGCCCCTTGACTCGCATCCAAATGATCCTGCGTGTCCTTTAACATCGTGCCGTAAATGCCCCGGGGTATTTTAACAAGCTCTGCGCGCCCGTGGTGCTGTAACTGCAAGGACGTGCGCGAACCCTTATTCTGTTTACCTCGAGCACTGTACCGTACTGTTTAAAAAAGAAAGAGACAGCAGATGGGAAACGATTAACCTGCCTTTCTTTCAGCACCTAATCGCTGACAGTGCCGAGTGTCCCCGCCTACTCTCTCAACCTACTGTCCTTTCGTTCATCACATGCTGCATCGACGCTGACAGATTTACCAACCTGACGCTAAGGGGGGGAAAATAAATAAATATTTAAACCACATCTGGATTGGTGAGGGAGGGAGAGAGAAATGTAAACGGAGCAAAGAGAAGCGAGAGAAAGTGCTGGATTACTGTTAAGGCTGAGAAAAGTCAAAACAATAAAGGAGGCAGGATTCAAGTGGGTCACCGAGCCCCAGCGAGGATAAATCGCTCCAACTCGGACATAAAATCAGGTCAACTCCACACACACCCGCCCCAGGTGCACACGAGGAGCTGCATCAGAGCTAAAGCTTAGCAAAGACACGCTACATGCTTACCAGCACCACTGCTAGGCGCTAGCATGAAAAGCCCAGAAAATTACCTCAGAAATAAAAACTACAGGAAATAATAATAATAATAATAATAATAATAATGTGAAACAATGACAGAATGTACTTTCACTAACAGAACTTCACCTCAGCAACACGTTACAATAAAGCCAGTTATACACTTAGCGAACAGAAGATCACCAAACCAAGTGACGATAATGTAATAGCTTTATTTTAAACATGTACATACTCCTCGAACATCAGCTCACCAAGTCATGTTTATTATATAGCTAACAGTACCTCAGGAGCACTTCAGCCAGCTAGATGCTAAGCTAACGTTACTACACTAGTTAGCACACTTCTGTGTTGGCATGTATTAGCGAACGCTGCCTAATCAACACTTTAGACAGCTGGATAGTTAGCTAACTAAATAACGCTAACTGTTTAGCTAACATAGATACTTAGCCATTATAAAAACGCTAGTAGATTGGCGAACGTTAGCGAACATTACCTCATTAACACTACATCCAGCTAGATCTTTAATTAACATTAATGTAAATGCTAACATTACCTCAACACTTCATCCAGCTAGATCTTTAATTAACATTAATGTAAATGCTAACATTACCTCAACACTTCATCCAGCTAGATCTTTAATTAACATTAATGTAAATGCTAACATTACCTCAACACTTCATCCAGCTAGATCTTTAATTAACATTAATGTAAATGCTAACATTACCTCAACACTTCATCCAGCTAGATCTTTAATTAACATTAATGTAAATGCTAACATTACCTCAACACTTTATCCAGCTAGATCTTTAATTAACATTAATGTAAATGCTAACATTACCTCAACACTTTATCCAGCTAGATCTTTAATTAACATTAATGTAAATGCTAACATTACCTCAACACTTTATCCAGCTAGATCTTTAATTAACATTAATGTAAATGCTAACATTACCTCAACACTTTATCCAGCTAGATCTTTAATTAACATTAATGTAAATGCTAACATTACCTCAACACTTTATCCAGCTAGATCTTTAATTAACATTAATGTAAATGCTAACATTACCTCAACACTTTATCCAGCTAGATCTTTAATTAACATTAATGTAAATGCTAACATTACCTCAACACTTTATCCAGCTAGATCTTTAATTAACATTAATGTAAATGCTAACATTACCTCAACACTTTATCCAGCTAGCAATTATTCGTTTTCCAAACAACATTACCACAACTAGCTTGTATATAAAACTTAATCATGGGGGGGAGCACCACATTTTTCCCTCAGAAAACATTTCCAACAGCTAACATTCGACTAGCAGGAAACAGTTAGCATGTCTCCCACACTTTTACTGGAGTCGAGTCCATCAAAGTACATGTTTTTTAGCTTAGCTAGCGTAGATCACATGCTAATCTTCTATGCTGCGTATGGAGGCAATCTCTTATCAGCCAGTATGCCATGATGGAATACAAAAACACTATACAGTACATCAAGATGTACACACACACACACACACACACACACACACACAGAGGGGGTGAAGCTAAACGGATTTTAGTTAACAGATGGATCTATAAAACAAGTGTATAGAAAGTTATGACTCAACACAGGTTTCTGAGTCATTAGGTAACAATGTGGGAAAAGTACCTGATGCCCACGTGTGTGTGTGTGTGTGTGTGTGTGTGTGTGTATAAAATATATATTTAAAAAATGGCCCACTCTGAAGTCTCTAGAGAAAATATGATCTAAAGAAGGATGATGCAGGAATTATTTCCCATAATGTGGCACCGGATGAAAAAACAAAAAAAGAAAAGAAAATAAAGTCATGGATTTGATGCTAAACGCCTCCTACACGTCCCGCTCACGTGCCTCATGCATCACGCTGCACTCCAACAGATTTATTCAGAAGACGTTCGCAGGAACATTTCCACGTGAAGTGCGGTGCTCGTGAAACATCTCAAACCGAGTTGGCTGTAAACTGTATTCCATCGCACATACAAAAATAAACATCCGCGCAACTAAAGTCATTTCACAGTAACCAGTCAGGACAAAAGTAATGGCACCCTATAAGAGGACGACGTACGAAGGCCTCACTTATTAATGCTCGGTTGGCCTCCACGGACGAGACGGCACTTCGACTGTCGCGCCGCCGACGCGTGCTCTACGCGATAAAGGTTTCGCAGCCGTCGTCTTGACGTTAAATATGCTGAGGCCTTTGATCTCGTGCTTGCGATAGCAGACGTGCTGCACTACTGGAAGGTTTTTGTCGATGTGGAAATCAGACGTGCTGCGAAACTGGTCGCTTACAACTGATTAGCATAGAAAAAAAAAAAATCAATCAATCTGGGTTACCTAACCTTTTTAGTTTGAAAATATTTACACAGACGCAAGTTTGTAACGTTGGGATTTCTACATGCACCGGTGATGGTGGGATAAGGCATTATTTATTAGCTCATAGCTATTATTTCCTCATGGGTCCTGTTGCCTTTTTCCATCTCATTGCACAAACACACGCAGAGAGAGAGAGAGAAAAAGAGAGTTATTAGCCTCCCACTGCACAGCTACCCAACTTTCCTATGAGCTTCTATAGGGCAGGAAATGGTACACAGTATTTATGCCCATCAGCCTGGTTTTCTCGCTGAAACAGACACTTTTTTGTTACCACAAAAAAAGGAAGTGAAGGTGACTCTACAATTTTGGGTTTTTAAATAACAACCCGCTGGGGAAGCTGAGAAAACGCCTAGATGGAAAAAAGCAGATACCCAGTCCAAGTGATTAAAATTTTGTCACTGCTTGAAGCCAGAACACGGTAAGATTTGCCAAAAAGGCTGCAAACAACACTCATCGTATTTCAGCTCAGCACATCACACACACATGTATACATGAACTAACACAGACCTGTATCACAGTGCATTATGGGAGTACACGAGTGCTGATACAGTGCACTCGGCAGGACTAGCATGGATAAGCCATCACATACACACTTCTACACCAAGTAGGAGAAACACAGCGCACGTGTCAACCTATGAAGTAACAGCCCACAGGGATATGACCGGATCATTAATCCGGATTTCCCATAATGCATTATTGACGTGCTGCACTTAACATCGATAATGATGAGGCTCACCAAACGTGCATTCCTTTTAACCCTCAGAAGCCCGTTCCTCTCAAAACCGAGGTTCATGGCGGTAATTAGCTATGAGGACACCTCAGTCTGGAGTTCAGTGGTTTTGGAAAGGTTTTATTTTTATTGTTTGACCTCCAGGTTCCCTGATAACGTCGAGGCAGAATGCAGCCCAACACGTGGAAAAAAAAAGCTGCAAGCGGTAAGATTAAACGGTCCGATCTGACTCAGAGCAGTTTATGCAAGGGTGGAAGTATAACATAACGCAGATTAGAAATGAGTAATTAGTACATCATCTGGCATTGCGGACCATTGAATATCAACGTGGTCACTTTTCGGCAACGTGGATTAGAGCTGGGAGAAAAGAAGACATAATAATCGATGTCATAAGATACACTTTTCTGACATGTCATGACATCCATCCATCTATTTACCGTACCGCTTATCCTACACGGGGTCGCGGGTCGAGGGGAGCCTACCCCAGGGAACTCGGGGTGCGAGGCATTGGACACCCTGGACGGGGTGCCGATCCGTCACAGGGTTCAATCGCACACTATGGATCACTTGGAAACGCCAGTCAGACTACAACGCATGTTTTTGGACTGGGGGAGGAAACCGGAGTACCCGGAGGAAACCCTGAAGGATGGGGAGAACATGCAAGCTCCACCCACACAGGGTGGAGGCGGTATTTGAACCCCCAACCCCAGAGGAGCGAGGCAAACACGTGCTAACCACTAAAAAAAAATGAAAAGAAAAAAAATTTTGTTTTCCTTTCAGTGTTAAATTTTTTTACTAAATAAAAGCGTTATTTTTAAAAGATAAAATCACTTATTGATCGTCCTCCTACAATAGCGCATATATATATATATATATATATATATATATATATATATATATATATATATATACACACATACACACACACACACATACCCACACACCAAGGACATTTTAGACATCATGGCACCAAACGTAACACTGATTCAGTCTCTCTCTATACACACACACACACACACACACACACACACACAGTCCTGTGTGCACTGGGGAGAAAAGCTACGTCATAACCCAGATTGAGCACGAGAAAACAGGAAGTGAGGGGTAACGTCATCGCTCAGAGCCATATTGCATACACACATTTATATATGTATATAGTTATATCTGAGGGTAAATGTTCTTGAGGATGAAGTTTATAACCCGTATGAAGCACCGGGACTGCTCATGAACACTCTCCGCGAGCAGAAGTGTGCGTGACAGCTCGCGCTCGCGTCTCACATCCTCCATTTTTTTCCTCTCCTTGATGTGAACACTTCCGGTAAAGTTGCCTGCGCCTTTTATTTTCAATAATTTGGGCGAGTTTTCAGCCGGCTGCACTGTTCCACTCTTTCTGTTACACTGAGAGGAAGCGGAAACGGCGGAGAGAAGCGCGCATGAGCGCGCCGGGTCAAGCGGATTATTCGTGTTGTTTTGATATTTTATTCGATCGATTTATTTATTTATTTTCCTGCGCGGGTCGGGGGGTTAGTGTGCACTTGGTCCGTCCTTCCTGGTGTTGGGAGTTGCACTTGCACACAAAGCGGCCACATCGACCAAATCACAGGAGCGCGTGCACTGGGAACAGGTTTAAGCTGAAAAATAAATAAATAAACAGACAAACAAACAAACAAGTGATAGCCAGACTTACCTGCTTAATTGTTCTGTCCCAGGTGAAGAAGAGAAACGCAGTCGCCGGGTGGTGCTTTATCCGGGATCTCTCTTTTTCTCTCTTTCTCTGTCACACAGCGTCGCAAACTTCCTCCGTTCAGAGCTAGCGAGCGCCTCTCAGTCTCTTTCTTTCTCTTTTTCCCCCTCGCTCTCTCTCTCTCTCTCTCTCTCTTCCTGAACTGTAGAAGCGCAACTTGGCGTTGGGGTGCGGTCCTAAGTGGGGGGCGTGGCCTCACAGCGCACAAGCCTACCCTGTTTCATCTCCTCCAGCCAATCAGAAGCAAGTATTTCAACAATCCTCAAGGGGCGCGAGCCAATCGTGACAGCTGAAAAGTTTTAGTGTGACAGGACGGAATAATATATATATATATATATATATATATAGAGAGAGAGAGAGAGAGAGAGAGATAGATAATTTTTTTGTTGTTTGTTTTTTTAAAGTCTAATAATAATAATAAAATTTACCCCACTTACTCTTTTAATTAATTGATTAATTAATTAATCATTGAATTAATGCACACGTATGCAAATTTAGATGAGATCTAGCAACTCTAGTATTCAAATAATGTCCTGTCTGTGCAGTCTGGGAGGAGGCCCATGATCTTGAACCCTAGAGAGAGAGACAGACAGAGAGAGAAGTGTACGTGTGTGTGTGTGTGTGTGTGTGTGTGTGTGTGTGTGTGAGAGAGAGAGAGAGAGAGAGAGAGAGAGAGGGGGAGAGAGAGATGTGGGGGGACTGAGGCAATCCTAAACTAATGTTTAATGAGTAAGGTATGTGCACTAAGGATCTTTATGCCCATATAAGTATTCAGGCTGCTGTGCAGGATGACGCTGCATCATCACTCTTTGTTGTCCCTGTTGTAGTGCCGCCCATGTGAGGAATGCCAGGAATTACTCATGCACACTCATACACAGCCATGCCACCAACTTTTCTCATCTCTCTCTCTCTCTCTCTCTCTCTCTCTCTCTATCTCACATACACACACACACTACATTATCAACACTTTATTTATTTATCTGTTTGTTTGTTTGTTTATTTGTACGTATAAGCTCCATTTTCTCAATGCGTTCCCTCCCTTTCATTCCTTTTTTTGTTTATGTTCTGTAAGGTTAGGTGTGGACTAGGGCTGAATCCAGTGGTGGAATGTATTTAAGTCCATTGTTCAGGTATCTGTACTTTACTTCACTAGAATTAACAGTGGATATCTCTATCTATACTTTCTACTCCACTACATTTCTACGATGCATTCCGTTACATATTATGATCGCTTTTTTTGGTGTGTTTTTTTTTTTTGGCCAATATGTTTACATTTAAGAACAGGGGGAGCGTTGCCGGTCCAGTAAAGTTTAAACCAATCAGGTAGGATCCCTTCTTTATGAGAGCAGCAGTAGTAGCCTGGCACTCGGGAAAACACGGATTCCATCTCTCAGCCATCTGATATGTGCCACCCATGGCCCTGTTTAAAGGAGTTATTTGAGATAACAGGTGCGTTCTTTGTCTCCCTCGAAAGCACGAGTTGCTGGCTTTCAAGAATCCGCACTCAAATTTGAAGAAGCATATTGAGGTAGAATGGTTTTTCATGTAAAAGTTAACATGGCAAGACTGTCCTTACAGACGTTACAGAGAGGAAAGGTTTAAAAACTACTAATAGTTACTAGCTGTGGTTAAATTCTCATTTCAAATTCATTCATTCTCATTTTCTCATTCTAAGATCTACCTTTGTCTTAAAGCGCACCTATTACTGATTTGAAACGTGCCTAATTTTGTTTTAAAGCTCTCATACGATAGATTTACGTGCATCCGAGGTCAAAAAACACTTTAACATGCTCATAATTTAAACCGCAGGGTTACCTCCCCCAGTCCCCCCCCCCCCCCCCCGTGTCACAAACGACTCGTTAAATGATTCGTTCTAAAGGATTCGTTCTAAACTCCTCCTTTCAGAGAGCATACTCTGCTCTGATTGGTCAGACGTCCCAGTCTGTCGTGATCGGTCTACCGCTGTCAGCGAGCAGCCGATGAAGACCAGAGGTGGGGCTTTTTGTTACGAACCTACGTAGGTTAGTACAGGAAGTAAAGTCTGGAATCACTAATGACTCGATTCAGCTGTTCAGAATCGGTTCCTTCTTTTAGGAGTCGATAACTCCGTTTGTCCTGCGCCTTGATTTTTGAAACTTTGCAGACGTTTTACATTCACAAACAGCTCCGTATATAACACACTACATGGAAGGGAATATTTGAAAATGGTTAATGGCATTTAACTCCGCAGGTCAAACCCAGGGGATAACTCATCATCTACTGAGTTGTAAGTCCGAGTGTGAACTGTCCCGCAGAGGGTAAACATAAGTTCGACAACCTTTCCAATTATTAAAAAGAGATTATTGTTTGCAAGTATTACCAGTAGCATCATCTTTAGCATTCCTTATTAAAATGGCACAGCCCATACCTATGCTTTAATTCAAATATAGATAGTTGTAATGGGCAACCTACTAGACAAGTGCATTTACATTTAATACTTTAAGTATATTTAAAAGCAAGTACTTACTTACTTTTACTTAACTAAGGCGGTTAATGTGGTACTTCTACTTTCACTGGAGTGCATTTTTCTCTGGTTATTTGTACTTTTATTTAAGTACCAAGTTTGAGTACTTCCTCCACCCCTGGCTAAATCCGAAATACAGCTCCCCGCTCCCTAAATAGTGCGTTAAAACGGTTCCTTTGACGCCTTTCGTGCCGCACTACATATAAAACACGCATTTTAACCCTTGCTATCATCCTTTCCACCACTCGCTGCGCTGCACAATTCTGGATCCTGATTGGTCAGAAGGTGTTGATTCATTTCCCAGACCAGGAGCTCTGACAGTAGCGCAGGTATATAATAATAACGCGCTCTAATACGTTATCGTTTCTATAGTAACAGCTCATCCACGGGGACTCGTGCACCCGACGCTCCACACGTGACCTAAAACTAATAATACACGGGTTAGACAGTTGCTATTTAAGAAAATGTTCTGCTTCATTTCTGTAAGGAGAGGTTTCCCACGTCTTTCTTATAACTAGAAGACCTTTTTTTTGTACACAGGAGTGAGTGTGAATTAGACTTTGTCAGACGTTAAGTAATCTAGTAATCTAGACAGTAATCTAGCACAGTAAGCGTTCTTCGTCTTGTCTCTCGAGGGGAACATGACAGACTTCATAAACAGAGTGTTTCCCTTTGGAAAGCTATAACCGTTAAACGTCCGGAGAGCCCTTGAGGAACCGTTATTTACTGATAGAGATGTGTTTCTGTGCTCTGTACACGTGTTGTCCCCTCGCTTAGAGCAACTATGTGATGATAAACGGAACATTCTTGAGCTCAGATTCATCCACAAAATGGCATGAAAACCAGGAATTGATTTGTGTGCGTGAGTGTGTGCGTGTGTGTGTGTGTAAGAGAGATGATAACGATGATGCAAGACTGAGTCAGCAAAAAACCCCCGAAAAGGGCATATTTTTCTCCCTAAACCCGAACGCAGTAGATCAGCCAAGACGCGTTCTTTGTTTGGAAGCCTCCTTCATACAACATTGGTAAGCTATAGCCGTTTGTGAAAACGCCTGGAATTGTTCATATTGACAGATTTATCGAGTGTAGCGTATTCGCACTTTCGGCTCGATTACGCCGAAGATAATCGCTGCTCCAAAATGATCATGAAAAAGGTGCCATCATTCATATAACACCTGCAGTTAGAGCTAGTTTTAATTACGCAGATTAAAGAGTCATGGTGGGGTTTTTTTGTTTTTGTTTTTTTCGGATGCCCAGCCCACACACCAGCTTTTTCATGAAGTGAACCCCAGACCACTGTCAAAGGAACCGAACGCTTAGTCTCGGGTCCTGAAAAGTCTAGAACCCTTTGGGTGAAAGCGGGAGTGTTTTATCGTCCATGTATCCTCAAACATGAGGAG